>NW_014543238.1:273755-274915 GCF_000741045.1 Vigna radiata var. radiata | reverse complement strand
AATAATAAGAATAATAATAATAATAATAATAATAATAAGAATAATAATAATAATAATAATAATAATAATAATAATAATAATAATAATAATAATAAGTGTAAAGGCTGAGAAAAAGAGAACATTGGGGTGCTGAGGTGGCAAAAGAGAATGGGCTGAGGCAATAACACAAAATTTACTTGAACACTTTCTAAGCCCAACCATTTGCTGAAAGAACATTGCTTCCCTTCAACGTTTCTTTCTTCTTTGCTCTATCATCTCTTCACCATTCCATAATATTGAACCGTTAAATTGTTGATTAGGAGCTGCTTAGGCGCTTCAGGCTTCCAGAATCACTCTTGCAACCGATCAATTTCTCCATTCTTCAACTGGTAAGTTGAATTTCAGTTCTCTGTGCAACTTTAGGGCCATGATCATGCAACTAATCTTGTTGCATGTGGTTCATAGTACTTTTCCCCAATTTATAGCTTCTATTAGGTTCTGAAATTTATCTTCCATTTTCCCAATTCTTCAATCTATAGGTGATTCTAGGTTTTCTTGGAGTATACTGTACAACTAGATCGTTCTGTGAGTTGAACAACGAGAATTCGAGGTAAGGGAAGCTAGGATTTTGGTTTGTAATTGTGAAATAATTGTATGCATCAAATTAGATTTAGTGATGTTTATGAGTGATGCATGTGTGAACTGTTAGATGAAAGGTGTTGCTGTTTGAATTGATATTTGATGAAATTGTATGTTGAGTATGTGCCTATTAATGTGTGACTTATGAGACTGTGAATCTGTGAAAGGATGATTAGGAACTGGTATGGGAAATATGTGATGATGAAATTTAGTATTCAAGTGTTATGATGGATATTATACAAGTTATTAGACAAAAAGATAAGTTGGTTATAGTGTTTTAGGTTAATCTAAGGGAAGTGAGGTAGTCAAAATAGGCAATTGGGGTTGAGAGCTAAATTGGTCACTTGAGATGGTCTAGGTAAGTAAATTGGGACCTGTTAGAGTCCCTAAACTGGTCCAAAACAGTTTCTAAGTGTTAGGTATGAAAGTGAGTCTTTAAGTTGTTGAAATCTAAGTTTTTGAGNATGAATCAATGCCTAACCATTAAAGAATGAGATTAAGAATAGTTATAATCATCTAGACAAGTTCAACTCATCATATAA
>NW_014543238.1:240685-267069 GCF_000741045.1 Vigna radiata var. radiata | reverse complement strand
CGCCCGGCCAAGTTGACAGGAGTGATACTCCGTTCATCAACTTGGGTTTCTTCAAAATGTTGGGCCTGGTCGATTGGTCAAAGATGGATCCTAGGAGCCGAAAGGTAGGTTGAATACCTGTGAAACAAATTTTGATGAGGTACCTGAAAGGTTAGAGGCCGGCTGGCGGAGCGGTGGGCAATGTCGTGAGACCGAGTCGTCGAGGCCGGACAACCTAAAGGTTGAGGCTGAGTCATTGAGGCCGAAAGGCCTAATGGTGCAAGGCCTGGTGGCCGAGAATTTCAAGGCTGGGAGGCCGAATTGTTGCAGCCGAAAGGCCGATTGAACGAGGCCGGATGGCCGAGGCGTTGACACCAATTAATTACCAATTAATTACTAATAATTTTCTTCCTATAATTATAACAACTAATATTATAAATTAATGATATCATTTCTCATTTTACACTTTAATTTTTATTAATTAAAGTCAATAATTATGAATTCATTAGGAATTCTCTACACGTCCATTGTAAGCATAGCTAACCCACTTAAATTCAGATTATTATTGTCCAATGTTTAAGTTTCTGCTCAACACTGGGCCACAGGCCCAAATAGTTAGTCGGACCCAAAACTATCAGCTCAGCCCCAATCTGTCAGTCCAAACCACAACCCAATGCTAGTCTGCAAGCCCAACAGTCCAACACAACTTGCCACCGCAACCCTAGCTGCAACCATCGCCACGCCACTCGCTCGACTCCGACCACCACCACGGAACACAGCAATCGCAAGTATCAGAACCCCAAAATAATTTTTCCCAATTCAAACCCTAACCTTTTCAATCGGAATCCTAAGCCCCAAAATTAACGAAACCCAGACCTGCAGAGAAAATCAAGAACAACCCAAATGCTAAAACGCAAATTCGGAAGAAGAGGAAAAGAAGAATAAGGCCTCCATCCTTGCGTCGCGAATACCCGCCACTGCAACACACGCTGTCACGAAGGAAATACCACGCCCTCACCGCACCTCTACCGCGTAGTCGCCGTCCCCCTACCGATATCGCCGCGCCAAAGCTGCCTTTCCCCAAGGCTGGGTGGTCCACGAGAATGCAGATGGAAAAGAAGCTCAAAGCTTCTGGTCAAGATGCAAAGAAAAGAACCTAATGATGGTTCCTTCGCGGTGGAGAAAAAGGCAGAAGCTTCAAACTTTTGGTTTGAAGGAGATAGGGAAGAAAGAAAAGAGCAGAATGAGACACACTCAAGTGACCCCTCGAAGGAAATAAGGGTTGGACCCTAAATTTGGTTCAAGCCCAATTGAAAACAAAATAGACAAAAACAAGAAAAGAATACTGTAGACTTAAGGAAACAATTAACTTCTTATACTAACCCTAATTCCCATTAACCCCTAATTAAAAGAATATCAGAACCCAAATTTTGATTTTAATTATAATCAAATGAACCCTAATTTTATTATATCCCTAACGAATCTTATCTCCATAAAAAGAACAAATTCAATATCTCCATGAAAGAAAGAATCCAATCACGCGAATTCCTATTTAGAAAGTTAAGGAATTCAATTACATGAATTCATGATAGAATTCAATAAAGTGAATTCTAAAAGTGAATTATAATAGAATTTAATGATTATTAGTTAAACACGATTTATTCACGATGGAAAAGTTTATCAAAAATTTCAAGATGATATAATTACAGTACTGATATTCATGCATAGTTTCCAAAATTAATTTACAACAAAATAAATAAGTAAATAAATTCTCAAAATCAATAATACAAATATTTTCATGTAAAAGTAAGTTTCTCATACCTTAGCTAATCAAAAGAATAAGCTTTCACCCCTTCTTCTAAAGACTCTTTCCTTTTCGTCTCTCTGTCTAATACTTTCTTTTTCTTTTTCTCACAAAAGTAACGTAACTCTTTTTTTGTTTTCCATTCTTTATAATTAAAATTTAAAGCAACTGCTCTCCCTAAAATCTTTCACCCACTATTCCTAAAATCTCTCAACCACTTATTTTAAAAACACAACTCCTATATCTTTTATTTTATTTTTTTATTTAATGTATGTCTTTACTTCCTATACCCCTATTTATAATATCTGCACCCCAATTACAAAAATGGAAAAGACATTTTTGCCCTTAGGCCTAGATAACCAGCAAGCTAACACATCACATTATAATAACATAATAAAATCTAGAATTTTCTCGGGTCTTACACATGGGTTACTATAAATACCCAGCTACTCACTTGTACTATTCACTTTTGAGATTAATGAGAATAGAATTTTCTAAATCCAGAAACTATTTTCTCTTGAAAGTCACAGGCTAGAGAGTCCAAAGAGTCCCTCTAGCCACCTTCCAAGGCACAAATCCTATTTTCCATTTTTCCAATTTCCATAGTGCTTCACCTTCTCTCTCCTCCATCCACGCAGATCCTTTCCTCATTAGACACGTCTTCAGCTTCCCGTGCAAGCCTCAGCCACTCCTCCATAGCCACGTCTTCAATACGCTGACTCACGCATTTTCTTGAAGCATCAGCGCTTCATCATTCTCATTTCACATTTTCCTCCTTCGCGTCAAACATCAGAGAGCTTCGTTTTCTCTCTCGAGCTCCTCGTCACCGTCCACCATTGTTCATCTCGGTAAGCCTCTACTCTATTTCCTCTTGTCAGATCTGTGTTCCTTCTCCTCAGTTCATCCTTTCCACCGAACAAAAACCCTATTTCACCGTTCAAAATCATTTCCACCGATCGTTTTTCAATCTCTGTCAACTGAAACCTCTTTTGAACCGATCCAAAACTTTTCCGCCGATTAAACTTTGATTCTCACCATTTAATCGGTCAATCTAGGGTTCCTTCACCATTCTAGGGTTTCTCTGTGTCCGATTAGGTTTGTCAACCTATCTTCTTCGATTTCTCTCCCGATATGGAGTGTTCTTCTTAATTCCGCTGCGTATCTCTCGTCGGAGAAGCTTGAAGGAGCTTTACCTGCTTTCACGTCGCACCATTCAGTCAGCTCCTCAAGGCGTCTTCCATCACAGCGTACAGTAACCATTTTAGCAGTAGGTGAAAAAGTGTCATGATAATCGATACCTTCTAGTTGGGTATATCCCTTTGCAACTAGACGCGCCTTATACCGTTCAAGAGAACCATCAGATTTGCGTTGATTTTGTACACCCAACGACAACCAATAGCCTGCTTTCCAGGAGGAAGAGTGGTGATAGACCAAGTATTATTGGCCTCTAAAGCAGCCAACTCAAATTTCATTGCCTCTTGCCAATGAGTGTGAGAAACAGCTTGATCATAACATGTAGGTTCAATATCATTAGTAATAACGACAAGAAAAGAACGATGTTGAGGTGTGTAACGGTCATAAGAGATAAAATTGCAGAGAGGATATCGTGTACCTTTATTCAGAAAAGATGATGGGGATGTGGGTCGGGAGACGCTACCTGATTGCAAATATAATCTCGCAAAGTTGTAGGAGGACCATGAGATTGTTGAGAATGACGTAAGGGAACCATAGGTGGGGAATTAATGGGAGGCACAATTCTGTTTTCTGTAGGTGCTGGTTGAGTGTGTGGAGGATTATCTGGGATAACATTAGGTATGATAGGGTCTAGGGAGCAAGTAATGCAAATTGTATGTAAAATTGACTAAGGGATTAACAGTTTGATATATTAATTTAAAACTAGTTGATAAGAGATTAAGACTAGTATGCCTTGATGTGAATGTTTGAATGAAATAATAAAATATTGAACAAAATTTTATATTCATATGACTCATGAAACACAATTCCAACGAAGTTTCTTTTAAATATAAATTCCTGGCAAACCAACTGTTTTATAAAATACTAAAAAGAGTTTCTTTTGTTGTTTTGTATATTTTGATGTTTAATTGAGTTGTAAAAGGAAGAATTATCATGTGTTGTACAAGTTCTATGAGAGATAACGATATTTATCACTTATTACGCTGCGATTGGTACACTTGCCGTTAGTATTGCAGTCACCATATTTAAATGAGATGAATGAATAAATTTAGTAGACGTTTGTTTGTTTATATGTTATAGATGTTGAAAATTTGGAAAGGGCACAAATTATCCTCTAAAAAATTAATTTTATTAGAAGTTCTTTATGTAATTACTATATTTATTGTTTAATCAATATCATATATATATATATATATATATATATATATATATATATATATATATATATATATATATATATATTTCCTCACATAATTCTTAAGTAAAACATACCTTGCTTGATTTTAATATTAATCCTTTGAATGATCATGATCAAGTTATTTACAGTGGGTTCTGGATGATCAAATTTTTATCGTATTTATTAGACATATAAAGTATTGATTTTTCTCCTTATATCATAATTTAATCTTATTTTACAATATAATTTAATAAAAAAATATAATTAGATTATTATGCAAAGAATAACCATTAAGTATAAGAGAAACAATACTAACAATTCGTTAAATAATTAAAGGGTATTTACATGAATATAAGTCAATTTATTTTAAACTCAAACCTAACAAAAGTTCTCTTAATACATAATTGAAAAGAAAAATATCCTGATTAAGAATCAACGAAACAAGAATCTTTGGACACACTGTTACTCAAAACTTTATTCGATTTCTATGTCGTAATATATTAACTATTAATTAAATATTTACTTATCACCATATTTATTTCCATTTCATATAAAATTTAAGATAATTTAACAAACTTGAGAGACGAACATTAACATCCAGGGAAAATTTGAAAGTTAGAATAAAAATAACATGAAATACATATTCGTATATATACTGATTTTGGATTGATGTTCTGGTATTAAAATATTATAAAAATGATGATAAGTTTAAAAGGGTGTTAATTATGTGACACGGTGATTGATAAAAAGTTAATGACTTACGCTAAGCATTGATTTGCAAGTGTATTAATTTTTGTCTTAATCATTTACACTTTTTTGTTTGGATGTGATTTATGATAAGTTGCATGAGAATTGTGAATTATGAGATGGGACCATCAATTATTACACGGAAGGGGAACATCCAGGGTACAACATACTTCAAAAAATTAATTCGCTGTCCCAACCTCACAGACCAAACTCAATCACCTTTTTTATTTCATGTTTTGTAAATCATACAATACAATCATAATAACAAATCCACTAAAGTTTTCAAACTCTACAAGACATGCTACGCGTTTGTAACAATATTGATTATCTACTCATTGTTGAAAATTGTATAATAAAAAATATTATTTTTTAAGGAAATATGCTGGAAATAAAAGTGTATAATAAATATAATATAATTCAATATTTTAAAACATGAATGTTTAATAAAATTGTAATTACTTAATGTTGTACTGTAATTACTTTTTGCAATAAAATACAAATCTCTTCTTAGCATATAATTTATACATACAATACAAGAGGATCGTAACATATCATTTATAATATTATATGTATATAATGTTATAAATAACATAACTCAAATCGTCTCTTTATTTTTATAATAATTTTTTACTCTTTTTTTTTTTTGCATATATTGAAAGTAATACTTTCTTGAATAGTATCATGGGAAACTCGAAATAAATCCAAATTCAAAAAAATAATCAAAGATATTTATCATTCTAAGATTCGATGTACCGTACGGTATTTTGGATATCGTACGGTATTCTATGCAGAGTCAGAACATCAGGCCATTCCAGTCTGGTTGACCGTCTGAGCCAACCATCAGACCAACCAAGCATCAGTAGTACGGTACTCAGGGTACCCTGGCCGACCAACCAAACCAACCAACCATCAGGCCAACTAGTTTGGCCGAGCACATGGTTTGGTTATTAACGATAATAGTTCATTAAAATCCCTAATGGAGATTAAGGTATGATTGGACCGCCATCAGGCCCACAAAAGGTAAAAGCTCATTACAACTAATATAAATAAAGGTCTCAGGTATGACTTCAGACCACATTCTAGATTATGCACACCACATGCATCCCTTATAGTGATGACCGTTCGGTCACTCTTACTGACTTGAGCATCGAAGTCCTTTGGCCCGCCTGCTTGACTTGGAGAACAAGGAGGGAAAAAGAATAACTTGGAGTACGAGGAAGAAGCAGGTAACCATTCGGTCTCAACGCCCATTCCTCACTAGCCCATCTGATCTCTACCAATCAAGTCTTCACACGTCGTCCGGCCTTCGATACAACCTTACACCCGAAACAAATAACACTTACATAAATATGATTTTATTTTATTACTTTCATTGTTGTTGTTTAAATTGAAATAAATTTTACCTAAAAATGATAATATTAAATTATAATTTAATATTTTACTTAATAATAATTTTTTATATAAAGATATTAACAATAAAGAAAAAACAAAACAAGTTAAGTAAATAAGACTTTTCATAATTTAAAAATAGTTCACGTACAAGTAAAAATAAAAATATAAAATTTATGCGATAAAACTTCTATAAATTAATACACGTCTTATAAAGAAACTTATTTTATCAATTTATTTATTTGTTTTAATAGAATTGTACTATTTAATCTATGGTTAATGGATAAGTCTTAATTTATTCTTAAATAAGTTCAATTTTAGATAATCATCAGATATAAAAGGAATAAGGAAACAATCTCTCCAAAGTTAATTTTAAAGTGGGATAGAATTAGGATAGAGAATAATTTGACCTTATTACAAAAATTTATTTAATTTTTAAGAATAAAACTTTTTTTATATGTCAAAGATTGAGTCGAGTCGTCTTGGATCAAGAGTTAGCTTAGGTCGAAATCAAGACGATCTGATCCAGATTGAAGATTAAGAAGAGTGAGCCTAAGTTGAAGTTTGAGATGGATTGTCCTATGCTGAAAGTTAAGATAAGTTGTCCTAAACTAAAGGCCAAAGGTCGTGGTAGGTGACCAAAACCGAAGGTCGACATAGGTCTTTTCAGACCAAATATTGAGACTAGAGCTGTCAAAACGGGTAACCCGGCCCAATCCGACCCGACCCATCACAGGTTGACCACTTAGTGAGTCAACCCAACCCGACTCATTTATTAGCAAGTCGAAAAACTTCGAACCCGACCCGACCCACCACGGGTTGGTGAGTTAAACGGGTTGGCACATTGACTCACTTAACTTCTTTTTCACCCTCTTCTTCTGAGATTCTTTTAACATGTTACTTTGAATCGATCAAATTGAAACAGTAATAATTTGACCAATTGATATAAAAGAAACTGAAAAAACTGAATAATCTAAATTATTAAGTAACATGTGTTTATTTTGTATTTATTAATATAAAAAAATTAAAGAATCTTAGTTATCATAAGTAATATGTGTTTATTTAGAAATAATTAATGTAAAAAAACTGAAAAAACTTAGTTACATAAAGGATGCTTTTTTATATAGGATATTTTATATGATTTTATATTGCTATGATTGTGTATATTAAACAATGAAAAGTGTTTGATGAAGTGGTTGATTGTAAAATTATTGTATATATTTTTCCGTGTTATTAATTATCAAGTATTGTAAAAATATTGTATATATAGTATGTTTAAATATTGTATATATATGATTTTTAAATATAGTAAAAATATTGTATACATAGGATGTTTAAATATTTGTAAAAATATCGTATATGTTTAAATATTGTAAAAATATTGTATATATAGGATGCTTAAATATTGTAAAAATAGCCTAATTAATTTAATTAAAAAAATAGGTGGGTTGGTGAGCCGACCCGACCCACCACGGGTTCAATCCATGTGAGCCGGGTCAAAATTGGCTCGCATAAAAATTTTTGCATTTTTTTCCATCCTAACCCAGCTCAAACTCGTGGTGAGCCGGGTTGGCTCACGGGTTTCAACCCATTTTGACGACACTAATTGAGACGGGTTGGCTTAGGCTGAAGTCAAGATAAGTCATTCCAAGTTGAAGGTCAAGATGAATCAATCCAATCTAAAGGTTGAGACAAATCAAATATCGAGATTAGTAGGTCGAGTCAAATGTTGAAATGTGTTATTCTAGGTCAAAGGTTAACACGAACCGATAGTTGAAAGTCAAGACAAGCCATCTCAATTTAAAAGTTGAGTCAAATTCACCCATACTAAAAATTAAAATACGTTGTCTTGGATAAAATTTGAGACATATTATCTCGAACACAAAATTGGAATTGAACAACCTCAACCGAAAATCAAGACAAATTAAATATAAACTAAGATCATGACTAATCAATTTAAATAAAAATGAAAATTGACCCAAAATAAAAATTGAAACAAACATACAGAGATTAAGAATCCGTTCAATTTTGAAGTTTTGGTTTTCATATACATCCAATAATATATTTTAAAAAGTTAATATTTTAAAAAAGTCATTATCTATACCTAATTTATGAAACTTTTGTGGTATGGATTTTTTTTAATTAAAAACTTTTTAGTTTTTTTGAGCTGTTTTATTCTCAACCCATATAAATCATAACCAAATATGGCAAATTAACAACTCTACCTTTATATAAATTACATAATATAAATCATAACGAAATACCATTAAATATGTCAAATTCACAACTCTTCCATTTTATATAAATTACATATATAAATTGCATACATACATAAAAACAAAAATCTAAATGCCATAAATAGTAGGAGATGAGGACTAAGCCATTGGATTAAAAATTTAATTAATATAATGTATGAATATGAATTATAGAAAGAAAGAAAAGAAAAAGAAAAGAAAAGAAAGGGGGATGAAGTATAAAAAAATGGTGTAAATTTTGAATGGATGAGATTAGATGAGAAGAATATATAGAAAAAGGGGGAAAAGAAATAAAGAAAAGAAAAAGAAGAGTGAGTTGTGGAAGGAAGTGACTTGGGTTTGCGACTCCCGAGGTGAGTGTCTAGTGAGAGTAATGGTGGACAGAGAAGAAACATTGCTTCTTCTCTCACACTAGACACACCCACACACACTCTGCGCACAACCCTCCACTCTCCAAGGAGATCACAATCCCAAATCCCAAACCAAATACCTTCTCTTCAATGCTACTCTTCTTCTTCTTCTTCCCTTCTCACTGATACTTTTTTCACCCAATGGATCCGGCCGCCATCATCAACGCCGCCGCCGCCAACACAACGTCCTACAACCTCTCCGAGATCTGGCAGTTCCCGCCTCCCAACGCGCCAGACGCTACTGCCGCGCTGTGCCTCAGTAGGGCTCATTTCGGGCACGGCCTTTCGGATTTCAGCCCGGGCCCCGCTAGCATTGGCCACAAAAAGAGGCGCGACGCCGAGGAGGAGGAATCGGTTAAGGGCGTCTCCACCAGCAATGGCGTGGTATCTCACTCAATGTTCTACTATGAATTAAAAAAAGAAAAAAAAAATAGAATTGAATTGGTTACATTACAATAAAGAAGAAAACGGATCTGTTTTTTTGTTAGTTATAGGTAGAGTTTGTTTGTGTTGAAGATGAAAGTTTTTGGGTATTGGGATTTGTGCAGAAAGAGGGTGGTGGTGTTGGTGATGGGAAACGGGTTAAAACAACAGGGAACCAGAAGAGTGAGAGTGCGAAAGGTGAAGGAGAAAGCAGTTCAGGAAAGCTTGCGGAGCAAGGTGGAAAGCCACCTCCAGAGCCTCCTTCAAAGCAAGATTACATTCATGTCCGAGCCAGAAGGGGTCAAGCTACTGATAGCCACAGTCTCGCAGAAAGGGTGAGTGATTATTAATCATTGCAACTTCCTAATCTTAATCAGTAACTAACCACCCCTTTCAATTATCATTTTCTTTAATTTGCTGTAAATAGCTTTATGATGTTTTTCCATAGTTTTAATTTTTAGTATGAGTTTTATTAATTGTTGAGTTTAACTGGTACAAATGTTATTTATAGGATGATTAATATTTGTATCAAAGTATGATACTGATTTAGACTTGTGATTGCATAGCTTATTTTCTTTTGGCAATTGTTTCTTCTTTTTTTTTTTACAGTTTTTAGTGACTGTTATGGTAAAGACATTTGAACAATCAATGAATTCAGACATATTTTGCGATGACGTTTAAGAAAATTATTTAAGGTAAAAAACGTTTATCCTGATATACTTAACGTGTGTTACCATTAAAAGTCATACTAATAAAAATATTTTGTTGATGGTGTAAATTTTTTGACATTGGCGCTGAACAGAAATTAAACTCCTCAGACAAAAGTTGATAAGCTTATCTTAATCACAATTTTGATTTTAATTTTGGTAAGCAAAATGCATTATTCGTAGTAGAGTGAACGCAGCATAAGACGTGCCAAAGTCCCATCAAAACAAAAACTCACAGCCCTCCTGCCACAATACATGATGATCTTTGGTTATTTGTGATAAAATGATTCTGTAAAAATATCATTACACTGTCGGGCAATCCAATTATTTTCTCTAAAACAAAAAAGGAAGAATTATTCTATCAATAATTTCGAAATAATTTGTGGTTTGATATGTCTTTTGAAGAAACTACTAGAAAATTAAATTAATTTAACATACATGAGTAACATGGCCACATGTGATTGTGCATTTTTATTAAATTCTTATTAAAAAAAAAAAGAGGAGTAAACTATGCCATCAATGGTAATGGTTGGGGTAGGCATTACTGGCGTACCAAAAAATTGCTTCACTGCGGGATATCTAGTGTCAAGTAGATTATTTGTTACACGAAAAAGTTTGTTTAAAAAATAATGAAACTGTTATGCTTATTGGGTCTTTTGGGGGTATTTAAGAAAATATTGAATTATCGGGTCTTTTCTGGTATGAGTCATTGACTTGGTTTTGTAATGGAATGTTGTTGGACAGGCTAGACGGGAAAAGATTAGTGAGAGGATGAAAATTCTTCAGGATTTGGTCCCGGGTTGTAATAAGGTATGGTTTTACTAACTGACTACATGTGTATTACTGAAAGACAAAAAAAAAAGTGTAAATGAAGAAGAAAGAAGTGTTACTGGTCTGTGTATGTACACAAACTAAGCTGTGCTTTCACCTAAATTCTAAATCTATTTCTTTGACTCAGGTTATTGGGAAAGCGTTGGTTCTTGATGAGATAATTAATTATATCCAATCGCTTCAGCGGCAAGTAGAGGTGTGAATTGTGGTGGCATTCTTTTGAAAATATATATGCTTTATAGTTTTCTTTAAACTTTACTTTTATGTCACAGTTTTTGTCAATGAAGCTTGAGGCCGTAAATTCAAGAATACCCTCCGGAATTGAAGTGTTCCCTCCTAAAGATGTAAGCATATGCAGCATCTTTGTATTGATCTCTTTGATATAAATAACCAGAAAGCTGGTACTTTAGATCGGAACAGCTGGTTTTGTCCCTCTTATTTTAAACTTTGTCTTTGGTGTATTATGAGTTTAATTGCTTCTGTTACGTTGCAAGTATGCCATTTTGGGTATGTCAAGCTCGACTTTTTTAAATGCAAAAGGGTTTTTATCTTGAGAAATATAATTATATTAAGTGATATATAATATATAATTTTCAATGTTTTTACATTTGAAAAAACATATAGAATAGTAGACCCATATACATGGATTTATTGTTTTATTCATTTGCACATGTTGCTCTATAGATTTGATTTTTAACTGAGTTAAATGATCTTGTGTGATCTAAGACTTTTGTTGTGTTAAGTGGGCACCTTGCAAATTCTGGGTGGAACGTTATGTTTCTTCGTTCCAAAAATAAAATGAGATACTTTGTTTGTGGTGCTTTAATGGATTGGAATATTGGATATATAAAGTAACTAAATTTTATTGTAGATGGTAGCAAAAACTACGATATGTTGTTCTATATACTAAGATGTAAATAGATTTAATGTGTGTAGAAACTCGCCTTCAAACAAAACTTTGGGGCCAGTGGAATTAGATTATTGGTGTACTTCAGTTTTTAATCCTTGTGTTGGTGTTCCAGTTTGATCAGCAAACATTTGATACAACTGGCATCGCATTCGCTTCTCAACCTACAAGAGAGTATAGCCGAGGTTCATCACCAGAGTGGTTACATATGCAGGTGGGAAGTGGTTTTGAAAGAGCAACATAGTCTTTGAAATCCCATGACACCTTATAATAAATGCATATAGGATGACTAGTCTCTCCATCAGAGCTCCCGTAAATCATATACTGAAGGTGTTGTTGAGTCCCATGGACACCTCATTCCAAGAGGCATGGAGCCTGTTATTTGTTTCTACAAGATCGCTTCAGCGAGTACTTTAGCAAATCCATTTGTTAGTGCGTTTGGAAAATGAATTCATTTACCAATATGTAGCTTAGTGGACTATAGGCTTTCTATGCTATACTCTTCATAACCGTTAAAATTGTTGTCATTCTTGTAAAACAATGCGGCTTGTACTGAATACATAAAGGCTTACTAATTGTGCTATAGTGTCGACATTGTTGTTTGTCTGTGAAGCTATGTTGAATAAATTGAGCCCATGTGATTTTTTTTAACTCTATTGTTTAGTCCCTTTGAACACTTACACAGATCTTTATGAAACTTTCAGCTCGTTAGAGACAAATTTAGATACAGAGTATCTTGAATGTTTTTTATAACTTGTTCTATGAAAATTGGAATTTGTCCTGGTGATTCTTGAGATTCAAGGCTAGTATTTGAAATTGGTCAGTTATTTGGTGGAGTTTTCATTTCAATCAGACAAAAAGAAGTAAAGCAATTACACCGTAGCATATCATCATATAGAAGAATGTCGAAACTTAAATTTACTCGTAGTATATTTGTTGTTTAAATTGAAAACTGCTGTTTTGGTATTTGACAAGGCACGTTACAGTTTACCGTAAGACGGATTTCGTCCTTTTGATGGCGATTTCACACATTTACCAGCCACTGTTACACAACAGGAAGAGAAACATTTGTAGACAATCTGAACGAAGAAACTGATTTTATGAAAATCACGATAAATCCAATGGATTGAAAGGTCCAACTTTCCAGTTATATACATGCACAGATTACATCTACTATAAAAGTAATTAAGAAATGATAAGCAAAATATCCATTTCATTATTTTAAGATAATTTTCGCATTTCATACAATGCACATGATCTCACTAAGAATGAGATAATCAAGCAGTAGCAACTCTGCCAAAAGGTCTGCTAAAGTTTAAACTCGTTAGCAGGGTTTACTATCACAGATTTATGATGTGGATCTCACATGCACGTATGGTTTATATGATATTTGGTTTTTAGTTTTTAAAAAATAATTAAGCAACTTATTAGGTTTATATAAAAAATATAAAAAGACGTGGGATACTTTTAATTTATTGAAGTTCTTAAAACTGTGGTGACACGATAAGACACATAAAAAGAGTTAAGAACATCTGACTGTGTTCACCGTCAGCGATACTCAAAGGAGACATAACTTTTAATCAGAAGAACTAGTTTGAGTTTGATTTTATTATTGCCTTCCAAGTCAGTTAAATAAAATGTGTCACAAAAAAAAAATATATTAGAGATTAGAAATTGCAAACCATTGAGACAAAAGCAAAATAATTACATCTAATTATTCTATGTGGCAATCATCAAATATTCGTACACCAAAGGATAGCCGAATTTATCTGAACACAGACAAAGAATTTAAGATCAAAGATAATCAAATAAAATATTTACCCCATGAAAATTCTACTAATACTTCAGTTGTAAATTGCCATAAAACTGACCTTGAATAAGGCAATAGGCAAGTAACAAGGAATTTCAATTATTTATACAAGATCACAAGTTCAAATCTCATTCTCATCTTGAACAACTTACATTGGCCATCTTTTGCTAAAGGTTGAAGAGTGGTTAGGGCCTTTAGGCTACGGCACCAAATGAATTTCCCCCTTGGTTGAAGCTATTCCCACTTGACTGAAAGTAAGAAACTGCCGCCCAAATCACACGCAGTACCAGAATTGCAGCAAATACAGTGCCTCCGAGAGTGCACATGACCTACGATTCATGGATGAATATTACCTATGCCGTTAGCTCCTACTTGATAATGCACTTTCTAATTATATGCAAAAGAAATTGTGCCAGGGCAATACTTCTAAGGGAGCAAAATAGCATGAAAATAAAAAGAAAGGAACTTCTTCATAAACTAAAATTAGCTTATGCATAAACTAATTTTTAATAGTTCACTTATATATAGTTTTGATAAAGTCTTATTCTTAACTTGTGCATAACTTATGGATAAATTCAATTCATCTTTAGTTTCTTATTTCTCTCTCCTAGAAATGCTTATGGAGAAGTTTGCTCAAACATGTCCCAAATCATAAATATCATGTGCATACCATTCACTGCTAACCTTCCTCACATATCTGTTATTTACACAGAGGAAAGGAATTGATTCAATTCCAGCTGTTTATCACGGAGAAATACTGGGAAAGATGATTGGAAAGGGAAAGATGTTTCAATTTCAATCAGCCTCAAATTCCTGATTTAGCCATACAGTAATGGGGAGACATACCTCAAGCAGCGCTTTCACAACAGAAAGCGAAGCAAGTAGCAGAGTTCCATCAACAGCAAAAGAAACCTGAATTTACATGGAAAGAAACAAGAGAAAGCATTCAAAAGATAAATTCAAAGTTTAATTTCAGCACAGGAGATTTCAGAAAAGAAGCCGGAGGCACATTCCAGTACTACCTTACCTAATTAATGTCTAGAAATCAAAAGAAAACTAGAACATAACATGTTTGGTTTAGCTTACATTTTAGGGAATAATTGCATTTAGTGTTTTATTACAAGCCAATTTTTGACCCCAAATACACCCAATCTTGAAACTTTAAAGCACAAGACAAGTTTAAATTATTAGGACACAACTTAGATACACTTTGATAGATGTTTTTGGTATAGTTCTCCTATCTGAATTAAAATTTGAACATCAGTAATTTCTGAAATAAAAGTTTCGATCAAATACCACTAGCATAAGTTATCATCAAGGTAAAAGATGCTAATTTTGAATAGAAAACAACACCAAAAACACCACCTAAGTAGCTAGTTCAATGTAACTTTTGTCCTTAAACAATACCATACCCAAAATTTATCAGACTAACTAATTGAGAAGTGGGGGGAAGAAGGAAACCTGAAGCCACAGGTTGAAGTGAAATCAATCAACATTCAATTATACACATAAATTGGGGATACTCATAGTCACAAACTACCCTGATGAATTTGTTGATTTTTTCTACAATTACCTTAATATATATAAACTGATATTTGTGATAAGAAGTACAGTAGTGTAAAATTCTGTAAGACTGTTTTACAGTCTTTACATGACCATTGAACTTAGAAAGTTTTCATAATCACTATTACACAAACCAGAACACTAACTAATTAACATGGCAGCCATAAAAAAAAAATCGATTATTCCAAACAAAGCAGAGAAGAAAAGGGGCACTCACAAGCTGGGGAGATATTACTGTGGGCAAAACAGAGCGAGAAGCTTTCTTGGCTCGCTTAGACACTTTCTTAAACATGCTCTGAAAAAATCTGATCAACAAATCCACACTACTCTCTGCATCCTCGTCGTCACTGTCATCTTCAATTCCATCATACTCATCAAACAAACCCGTTTCATCCATCTCATATGGCTCTCCCCCACCCGAACTATTCAGCTTCAGAACCCACAAAAAAAAAAAAAAAGTGAAAACAATTGAGCCACTGTTCACATAAAATATATCAAATCATATCATGTATGTGTTTATGTAATAGATACCTTGCTATGACATTTGGTGGTTATGGGCTTTAAACTGTGGTTGAGGTAGAATCCGAAATAAAAGCGTTGGTAAGAGAAGGGAATGTTGTTTGCAGAGAAGTGACGAGGCTTGGAGGAGTGTGTGAGATTGATTAATGGTGGTGTAGTTGCAGTAGCTCCTGCCATTGGAGACAGAACATGGAGTTTTTCTTTTCCCTTTTAGTATTCGATCATTTGATTGTTATCGTTAAGAGGAAGAAAGTGAACAACGACAACCTTAACCGCTGGTAATGCTTTTCATGGATTCTCGTTGGACTTCTTCTCTACCTTTTGCTCTCTCAGAGAATTACTTTCTTCACCTCATATATCTTCTAGCAAAAAAAAAAAAAACCTAAAGGCTTTTACTTCCTCCACCCCTACAATTTATTCATGTACCTTCCCAAAATCTCAAAACAATCATTTTATCCTTGGAAAAAATTACTTCGTGTTCTGAAAACTTTTCAAAATTTTTGGAATAAGATTTTCAGAATATAATTTTCGAAACAAGATTTCCAAAATAGATTTTTTAGAAGGCATGAAATGCAATTCGAAATAAGATTTTTGAAACAAATTTTTCAAAGACATATAATATATTTTTGAATGAGAGGCGATGGCAGTATGATGCAGTAGTGGAGGATATTTTAGTATTTTCACATGCTTTTGGAGATCCAGTTAGCAATTATGGGGGTACATAAAGCAATAGCCTATACTAAAAGAGACTACCCTACGGAAAACAAATCGGCTTCAATATTAACGTAGCCCGATAGGTGTGACAAGGAGAGGACAAATAGTTACTGTACCCCATATTTTCTTCATACACTATATCTTATTATAATAACACAAAAATTATTTTAATATTTATATTTTCTGTAGGCATAATTCAATATATACTAAAAAATTTATTGATTATACATTTTCGAAATGTTCTAGAGAACAATATTTTTAAATAAGGATTCTAAATAACATAAAGACTACATTATCCGAAATTGATTTTTAATTATTTCAATTTGATTATCACGTAACATTTCATAATAAAATTTTAATTATGAAATAATGTTTTTTAGGATAATTTGAAACGTAGTCCTGAATGTTTATTCTAAGAACATAAAATATAAAAGATTTCGACATGCTTGTTCTAAATAACATTGTAGCATGACATATGAACATTGTCCTTATGGTGAGTAGTTAGCACCACTATGCTGTTCTTTGTTTTGAAACCTAGAAACTGATGTGCTGCAACAACAAAAGAAACACCTTGGTTCATATAATGAATTCACCATATCACTTTATCAAAACTACATTAAAGGGATTTGGCATCTCATAAGAAATATGCATTGTTAGAAGAACCTTCTTGTAACAGTGAATTGGACATTAAATGAGGTACATAATAGTAGTTGTTTAGAATCGATCGGTTATTATCTAACGGTTTACTTTAAACTTGTTTCTAGTTGGTTAATTGGGATGAGGATACCTTTTAAAGATCCTCTCAAAGTTAGTTCAGTTTGAAGTCAAAGATAATAATATATAATTAATGCATAACATATTACTTTCTCTAGACTTTAATTTATAATTTTTTTGTTTTGATTAAAGTTAGTCTAATTATGATTTATTCTTTTAATTTTGATTAGAAATTCAATTAAAATAATTTTGCTGTTTTAAGCCGCTTAATCTTGACCATTTGATTTTTCTGGTTAATATTGAATTTAATTTTGATTGATTATTCAATGTATATCTCTACCAAACGGTCCTTATTATATATTGACTTCTTAAGCCCAAGCATCATGAAGAATTGCAAAAAGATTAAGAATTGCTTAATGGTTCACTGCCCGTACCGTATTGAGCGTTGAGAGTAATAGTTAGATGCTTCAAGCCTATCAAGAAATGTTATGTTTTAGATTCTTGTAAACTCATTATAAAAATATATAAAATTATCGACAAAATTTTACTGAAAAAATTATTCTAGTTGATAAATTAAATTTATTGACGAATGTAAAATTTTTTAATTACCAATGAATACATTACTAACGAAAGAAGCTATCAATAAATCTTTCGATAATTACCGACAATCAAAATATGTCGGTAATGCATATTGTAGATACCAACAGATAAAATCTGTCGATAAATCCTTCAGTAAGTACCAATAGATACATTTCGTTGGTAAATTTGTTTGTACATTCGTTGGTAATACATATTTCATTTATTGACGGACAAAATTTGTCAATAAATACGTTAGTAAAAAGAGTGACAAAATTCCCGCTCATTTTTTCTCTCTCTACACGAACAACATTATATTTCTCTCTCTCGCAAATCAGTTTTTTCATTTTTTTTCCTCTCATCTCAAGAGCATTTCTTACCTTTTCTACAACCATTTTTATATCTCAGGCATGCATCTTCCCACACTTCTCCTATCTTAGCTCAAGCCACCCAGTTACAAGGCTTTTTATGGAAAACAACCATTAGGAGCAATGTGCATGTTGCCATCTCTTCCATCAAGAAGATAAAACCACCGTACATGATAAATGGATAACGCCACCACTACCGTTGGAGAACCACACAGAGGAGTACTGTTAACTCTTCCATTAAGCAGATGGAATCACCATAGATGATAGAGGGAAAACGTCTCCACTACGTGAAGGAAAGATGGTTCTGGTGTAGTGTGCCGTTGGAGATGTAGAAAACATGGTTGTCGTGTGTTGTGCTGTTGAAGATGAAGAAAAAATGGTTGTTCAAAAACTAATTGGGAATTTTTCCTAATTTTAGGATTTCTAAAACAATTTGGGTACCTAAATTTAGTCTTTGATTTTGGTTTTGGAATAAATTGGATTGTTGTTTTGGTTTAGGAATGAAGAAAGTTTGATAAAAAAAATGAAAACCTAAGAAAACAAAAGAAGGGGAAAAATGAAGAAGATGAACCAGATCAAAATATTTAGCTATGTATTTACGGATGAATTTTGTAGTAATTACCGACCGACATAATATTTCGTGGGTAAATATTAATGACAACATTATTACTGACAGATTTAGGTCCGTCAGTAATCAGTCGAAAAAAGTCATTATCGACGGATTTTTGATGTTTCCAATGGATTTTGAAGGTCGGTAATACTTGTGTTTTTTGTAGTG
Organism: Vigna radiata var. radiata; assembly: GCF_000741045.1. NCBI lineage: Eukaryota > Viridiplantae > Streptophyta > Magnoliopsida > Fabales > Fabaceae > Vigna > Vigna radiata. The sequence goes on along the minus strand of NW_014543238.1, from coordinate 248,204 downwards.
TGTTACATGTGAATAGATCTAATGACTAAAGCTTCGTGACTGTTCAACCTTTGACTTTTATAAATAGGATGAGGCTGGACTATCATTTTCACCTTTTTTCCTGCTACTTTTCTTTTATTTTTTACTTTCTTGCTTAAGGTAATAGAGTAATAATAGGTTGACACACCTACGTGTCACCTACACTCATTTGATGGGATCCAGATCAACTTTTTGGAAAAAAAATTATGGAAAAGGTGTGGGTAAAATGGGAAAAAGTAAAATTTGGGTTTCCTATTCTTTCGCTCCTCGTTCGAAAATCACTTTTAGGTTTTCGTTTCTTTCTCTCACAACGCATTCTTGCCCATCGTTGTTCGCTGGTTCCTTCAATCGGTGGTGTGTTTGAGGTAGGAGATGATCATCTTTTTCGAACTTATTAGGTAGGAGATGATCATCTTTTTTTCAAACTTATTAGGGTTCCTTTTCCACTCTATGCAAAGCAACGGTTTCAGATGATTTTTTCTTGTATCCCCTTTTGTTTCTTGTTTGTGTTAATATCGTCTGACTTAGTGTTGCTCAAGTTTTGGATTTTATTTCGTTTTATGATGTTTCTAACCTGTTTCATTATTTATTATCTTTAGAAAATGGAAATGATTTTGAATTTTTGTTTATTGGCGAACTACCTTTTCTTTGTGAGATTGTGGATATTTTATTTTAATTGAATTTTGTTGATTCCAATTTCAACAGGAATGGCAAGGAGCTACTTCAAACAAGGGCATGATCTTGGTATACCTTTTGCTTCTTCTTTTTTCCCCCAATTGTTCGAAACTTTTGTTGTGTGCTTGAGATGTAGGTAGGTATTATATTAATAATAGTTTTCTTTCCAGAGAAGAGAAGAACAGAGGTTGCTATAATTAGAGAAAAATACCCAGACAGGATCCTGGTGAGAATTCCCAATTTTATTTTTCTTTGCTATTGTCTAAATACTTATGAAATTTTTAGTGATAGGTGAAGTATACATTTTTGCAGAAGAATTGTTCTTTTACGTGTTGTTCTTTTTTTGCTGCTCGAGTATCCTTTACTTTTTTGAATTTATTATTGATGAAACCTTGTTTATGATCTATAAACAAATGCATTGAGTCCTACTCAGTGAGTCCTGCTTGATGAACCTAATTTGGTTAGGCATTTTTCTATTATTAGTTTAATGGATTTCACACCGTAAATGTCTACTGTTCCTGTTAGTGCAATCATTTCCCCTTGCCTTATTTTACTTTGTTTCCAGGTGTTCCTATTCCTACCTTCTTGGGAGTGCATGTCATTGATATATCTGAAATTTTGTGCTAAATTATTCTGGATATGCCTGAAGCTTATTGTGGAGAAGGCAGAAAGAAGTGACATCCCAAGTATTGATAAGAAAAAGTAAGTTGTTGCCTATATATTTCTTCTGAAAACTCTCAACTTGTGTCTTTTGCTATTTTCAAGTGTATGGAACTTTGCCTTCTAAAAGTCAGTTAGCAGAATGGGAATTTGCCATTTCTCAGCATTCGACTATTCCTCAAGGAGTATTGGTGACCTTTTATACGACATCTAAAACAGTTTGCACTATAGTTTAATGGCCATTGACAGCTTTTCGATTTGTTAACAACTTTGACTAATTATTGTACTGCTTGAAATTTAGTTCACCAGTGAATTTTACATTGTTAAAGAAATCTAGCAGCTCTTTAATAATAGTGTTTATATGAATCTAGTGGACAAAAGCCTTCCCTTCGCGACCATAAAAAAGTGGTCACTGGGTGCATTGAACTTGATCAGAGTAAGTTCCTTGTCGAGGCACAAGCAGCAGTTGCAGCGACCGCGGACGAAATTGACGATGGCGAGGCAGTTGTCACGGGCAACGGTGAGGGTGTGTTGACCGGACGGGTGTAGGGTGAGGTCGTTGATAGCGACATTGCGGTGGACGGAGAGCATGGTAAAAGCCTTCCGCGCTCCACACCGATCATCTACTTTGACTTCGCTAGTTCGAACATTTCCAATCATGTCCAGCCTCTGGTCATGGAGTTCTCCCTTTTTATTTTCCTTTCTCACGTTCTCTCCCAACTCTAACCCTAGCACACACACGAAGAGTTCCTCTTTCAAAATCAAATGGTCGATCTGAAAATTCAAATAAGAGAGAGGACCCTAATGATGCAACAACTTCCTTCATCAAAACACACCGTTTCATTTATAGTTTCTTCCAAATCAGCGTAGTAGGAGCCACCCATGCAAATGAAAAATTTACCCTTTATGACTTTGACACTAAATTGGCATCACTGCATGTCAAATGAGTGTCATATACTTAAAGCGTGTCAAAGTATTCTTTTCCAAGGTAATAATATCAATTATTTCATCTATAACGGCGAGACAGTTGTCATGGGACACCGTGAGGACACGTTGAGCGGACGGGTGTAGGGCGAGGTCGTTGATAACGACATTGCGGTGGATGGAGAGCATGGTAAAAGCCTTCCGCGCTCCACACCGATCATCTACTTTGACTTTGCTGGTTCGAACTTTTCCGATCATGTCCAGCCTCCGGTCATGGAGTTCTCCTTTTTTTTTTCCTTTCTCACGTTCTCTCCCAACCTTAACCCTAGCACGCACACGAAGAGTTCCTCTTTCAAAATCAAATGGTCGACCTGAAAATTCAAATCAGAGAGAGGGCCCTAACGATGCAGCAACTTCCTTCACCGAAACGCACCGTTTCATTTATTTTTCTTCCAAATCAGCACAGCAAGAGCCACCCCTGCAAATGACTAATTTAACCTTTATGACTTTGACACTAAATGGCCTTCACTGCGTGTCAAATGAGTGTCATTTACTTAAAGCGTGTCAAAGTATTCTTTTCCAAGGTAATAATATCAATTATTTCGTCTATAACGGCGAGGCAGTTGTCATGGGCAACAATTAGGGCGCGTTGACCGGACGGGTGTAGGGTGAGGTCGTGGATAGCAGCATTGCGGTGGACGGAGAGCATGGTAAAAGCCTTCCGTGCTCCACACTGATCATTTACTTTGACTTCGCTGGTTTGAACTTTTCCCATCATGTGCAGCCTCCGGTCATGGAGTTCTCCCTTTTTTTTTTCCTTTCTCGCGTTCTCTCCTAACCCTAACCTAAGCACCAACACGAAGAGTTCCTCTTTCAAAATTAAATGGTCGACCTGAAAGTTCAAATCAGAGAGAGGAGCCTAATGATGCAACAGTTTTCTTCACCGAAACGCACCGTTTCATTTATTTTTCTTCCAAATCAGTGCAGCAAGAGCCACCCATGCAAATGACAAATTTACCCTTTGTTGAGATTGTTGATAACACAAACTCTATAGCAAACTGGTTTTTGATGATGACAACTCAGTGCTTAATAATCGTACATATTTTCCAGTATTACATGTTCTTATTCTGTAACGTTTGTCATATCTGCTGAACATGTTTTGGTTAATTACATTGTATGTTCCTATGTTTTATTGAGTGTTATATTTGTGGAACATGGTTGTATTGAAATGTTTGATAAAATGTTTTTGATCATTACACATTTCTGGAAGAAAAGATCACAGGCACCTTTTGAACTTATATGTGTTGTGACAAAGTTCTAGTCCTGTCGAATACACTCTTAATGGATTCGACTATGCTAAAATCTTTGTTCAGATTTTGTGAACAACTGCTGTGTGAGATTTTAAGTTGAAAAGAATTTCAAAGTGATTTTTCATGTGTCAGTCGACATTGTGGAATGCATATTCGATTATGTTACTGTTTTGTTTGAAATTCTATTAAGCCTACAAGCTCCAACGACTATATTTTCAAAAGTTAGTTAAAACCGTGTGACCTGGTCAACTATAATAAATGTGTCTTGATTTTGTTGACTGAGGAGCCTTTATGTTGACTGTCTGTTATAACTGTTTTAATACAATCGACTATATTAGTAGGCTATTCGACTGAGAATATATATGATGAAACAAAAAGATATAAATAGTCAGAACGCGTATTATTCCGTGACTTTTGTGATCTGACATTTTCATTTTCCTGTTTCAGATTGAATTCGTTAGAAGCTCCAAGAATTCTCCAAAAAGACGGTGGTGATCTTGCTTGAGAGAGATTCAAAAGGAGAAGTCAATTGCTCTTACTGTTTGATCAGTATCTGCACAGAGAAGGTGCTTCTGTTTGATCTTGATAGGCTTGGCATCCTGTGAAGAGTGCTGATGACACATTGATGATTGTTTGACGTGGGTGCAAATTGCAGAAGAGGGGATTCTTGCTGCAATTCTGGTTTTGTGTGTGCAACTATATTTGGTTTTGGGTTAGAGAGGAGATTTATATTTTTGTGTGGTGCTTCTATAAATTCCTTGTTGTAAAAACCGCAACTATTATAGTGCATTTGCTTCCTGGGTTGGAAGGACACTGGATGTAATCATTGTTGGCTGAACCAGTATAAACACAGTGTTTGAATTTTCTCATCCCTTCACTCTTTATTTTCAAGTCGACTATATCTGCTAGGCAGTCAACTGTGTTTTTTCGCTGCATTGAATTTTCAACTACTTGCATTTCAAGGAAAGATCAAAAGCTTTGAATTTTTCATATCAAGATTGTGAAAAGTTTTTAATTTTGAATTAAAACCAATTCACCCCCTCTCTTGGTCTAAAAAGAAGCCTACCTGTTTCTTAACACCCTTTATGACTTTGACACTAAATGGGCTTCACTGCGTGTCAAATGAGTGTCATTTACTTAAAGTGTGTCAAAGTATTCTTTTCCAAGGTAATAATATCAATTATTTCATCTATAACAGTGAGGCGGTTGTCACGGGCAACGGTGAGGGCGCTTTGACCGGACGACTGTAGGGAGAGGTCGTTGATAGCGGCATTGCGGTGGATAGAGAGTGTCAACACCCAATTTCGTCCGGGTAGCTAATAATAGGATTTGTTTTTAATTTTTGTCTTATTTTATTTTATTTTTACATTTATTTTATTTTGTGTTATTGTTTTTAATTTTTAGTTTACTTTGATTTAGTTTTTGTTTTATCTTATTTGATTTTATTTTTATATCCTTTTCGAAAAAAGGTAAAAAAAAAAGAGAAAAGCAAAATGCAAAAAGGAAAAGAAAAGAAAGAAAGAAAAAAGAAAAAAAAAGAAGAAAAGGAAAAAGAAAAAGAATGAAAAAGTGTTAGAGCAGGGGTGTGTATGGATTGAACGAAATTCTGGTAACCGTTTTGAGGGCATCAAGCACGCACACACCATTTACCACTACTCTCTCCAACATTTCCTTTTTCAATTCGAATTCGACCATATTGAGGATCCATCCTCATTATCCCATCCTAACCATATTCTCCGTGGATCACCCAACACACTCAAGGGGAAATCACCCCACAGATTCACCTCATCACAACAAGCATTGTTTTTGGCTCCATCACCTTTACTACACCTGGGGACCCAACAGAATTGATCACAGATATTCACAGATTCTCATCCGTAACCACCTCAACTACCTTTCCTTTTTCACTACCAATTCCTCCCTCTCAAGACTTCGGATTGATTTTTCCTCATCTCATCATCATCATCCACCCTTGATTAACTTCCTCCATCACAGAAATACAAAGAAAAAAAAACAGAGAAGAACCAATGAATCAAGCACAGATGCTTCCCTCCATCTTCTTCAACACCTGAAAACAGAGAAAAAGAACTTGCCCATTTTCCTAACCTCTACTGTGTTTTCCTACCGCCATCACAACAACCCATCTCAATACACAAGGAAAAAAAACAAACACAACAGAAATCAATTCCCCTTCACCACTCTATGCCCAATGACTAGAACAGACACTCCTGTTTTTCACTATCAATTCATCCAAATTCTCGAGTCACCGAAAAACCCGTTTTTCCTCTATCACACACACACGGTTCAATTCCTCCATCAACCAAAATCATACAAAATTCAATGAAGAACAGCAATAAAAAACCAAGATTCAAAGGAGAAATGAAGCAATAGACTCAGCAACTTAATCAACAGTGACTCCTAGTGTTGTTTACAGTTGCAAACTTGGCGGTAACCATGGGTGGCGACTAGGCACACCAACGGAGGTGTCGACAGAACCTCTTGCAGCTGCGTGGACAGTGGCTGAACGACGGGAGAAGAGGAGGCTCCTACACGCTCTGGCAGAGAGGAATACAGTGGCGGCGAGTCCGAAACGCATCAAGCCTTCAACCCTGATCAGAGTAAAATAACAGAGCAAGAAGAGTAGCAGTCTTGGAGTCGCATCTGTGGAGGAAACGGGCAAGGGTTTTGCGTCCCGGTGTTCAGATAGTCTTCTCCGATGAAAATTTAGGCTGACGGTGTCTCTGGGCGAACGGCGGCAAGAGCGGATAGTCTCTAGAGTCAGGGTTTGGTCCGCACTTGGAAAAGACGGCGAGAGAAGATTGGACTGCTATCAGCGGCAGCGACGTTTCCGACGCAGGCGAAACCACAGACGGTGAACCCGAGAGAAGTGGGCGACGACGGCGGCGGCACCTCTGTCGCTCTTGGTGAGTGTTGCAGTTGAAGCATCCGGAAGAACCCTAACGTAGATCCCCTCTCAACGGCGCAACCAGGTTGATCATTTGAGGGGCGTTTCCCTCTCGCTTGCGAAGACGAGCTTGGAGGAGGGGTTCGGCGTTGCGGTCGGCTGTAGTCCCGTTGATGCTTGTCGTCGCCGGCGAAGCTGTTGACGGTGGCGGCATAGTGGCTGGAGAGACAAACCCTTCGAGAGAAGGAGAATCCAACTTGGAGCCTCTGTGCTATTGGGTGCATAATGGAGGAGGAAATTTGAACCCCTTTGGGTTTCTAGGTCAAAAGGAGGTTTGGGCCTGGCATTTGGGCTGGGGTTTTCTCTGCCCGCCACCGCGCAACGCTATTCACACCCCATTCTCTATCTGCATACAAAAGGAAGCTTTGGGCCTGGCTCTGGGCCACATTCTCTCTGCCCGCCACCTCCTGTTCTCCATTCGCACCTCCTTCTGTATGGGTTTAAGCCCATATTGTTTCTGGCAAACAATAAAAGAGGCCTTGGACCTGTTCAGCAAAATATCCAGTGGCACCTCCAATTTTGCTGCCGCACCCCCTTATCTTTGGGCTTGGACCGAAAACTACTACATGACACCTCGACTTCATTCTTGCATCCCTATCTTTGGGCCTAGTTCAAGAAATTTTGTGTTGCACCCCTGGTTTTGTCTTCTACACTCCCTTTTTCTTATTGGACCTATTGGACTGTATTTTTTATTTGTCTTTGCTTTTATTTCTTTAGCTTTAGAATTTATTTATTATTGCTTGTTTAAAAAATAAAAAAATATAAAACTCATAAAAAATAAAAATCAAATAAAAATATTTTGAAAGGGTTTAAGCACACGTGCGACCGCTCGCGTAGGCCTTGTGCTGAAAACCTTTTCCCTTTTCTTTTAAAAATTAAAAATCAAATAAAAAGGTTTTGGAAAGATTTAAGCACACGTGCGACCGCTCGCGTAGGCCTTGTGCTTAAAATATTTTCCTTTTCTTTT
>NW_014543238.1:237403-240185 GCF_000741045.1 Vigna radiata var. radiata | reverse complement strand
TGAGAATACGTAGGAGCAAGGTCAATCCTTGTCGGGCCCAAAAACCTAAAAAATGTTTTTGTTTCTTTATTTTGTTGTTCTTGGGATAGTCAAACATTTTGCCAACCATATCTTTATTCGCTCATTTAATTAAAGGTACTGCCTTAGGGCAGGCGTTGTAGGGTGCTAATACCTTCCCTACACGTAACCGACTCCCGAACCCGAAATTCAGTTTTCGTAGACCTTGCCTTATCATTTTATGGTTTTTCCGTAGTTTTCCAGAATAAACTATGGTGGCGACTCCAAAACATTTTTCAAACAATTTTCTTTTTGGATCGTCGTCCCGTCGCGATTCTGGTTGCGACAGAGAGCATGGTAAAAGCCTTTCGCGCTCCACACCGATCATCTACTTTGACTTCACTGGTTCTAACTTTTTCGATCATGTCCAGCCTCCGGTCATGGAGTTCTCCCTTTTTTTTTCTTTCTCACGTTCTCTCCCAACCCTAACCCTAGCACACACACGAAGAGTTCCTCTTTCAAAATCAAATGGTCGACCTGAAAATTCAAATCAGAGAGAGGACCCCAATGATGCAACAACTTCCTTCACCGAAATGCACCGTTTCATTTATTTTTCTTCCAAATCAATGCCGCAAGAGCCACCCATACAAATGACAAATTTACCCTTTATGACTTTGACACTAAATAGGCTTCACTGCGTGTCAAATGAGTGTCATTTACATAAAGTGTGTCAAAATATTCTTTTCTAAGTAATAATATCAATTCTTTCATCTATAACGACGAGGTAGTTGTCACGGGCAACGGTGAGAGCACGTTGACCGGACGGGTGTAGGCCGAGATCGTTGATAGTGACATTGCGGTGGATGGAGAGCATGATAAAAGCCTTCCGCGCTCCACACCGATCATCTACTTTGACTTCGCTGGTTCTAACTTTTTCGATCATGTCCAGCCTCCGGTCATGGAGTTCTTCCTTTTTTTTTTTTTCCTTTCTCACGTTCTCTCCCAACCCTAACCCTAACACCCACACGATGAGTTCCTCTTTCAAAATCAAATGGTCGACCTGAAAATTCAAATCAGATGGAGGACCCTAATGATGCAACAACTTCCTTCACCAAAACACACCGTTTCATTTATTTTTCTTCCAAATCAGCACAACAAGAGCCACCCATGCAAATGACAAATTTACCCTTTATGTCTTTGACACTAAATGGGCTTCACTACGTGTCAAATGAGTGTCATTTACTTAAAGCGTGTCAAAGTATTCTTTTCCAAAATAATAATATCAATTATTTCATCTATAATTTTAGTTGAGATGGTCAAGCATATGTTGATGATACTTTATTGTTAACGTTATCGTTTGGATCTTCACAAAGTAACAAGAGATTAACCAAATGAAATTTAAATTTGATTACAATGCAACCGAATGTGTTAATACTAAAAAGAAGAATAAGGGCAAACCTTTTGGTGAGACTATTGAGGAAGTTAATTTTATTCTTGTTAATTTTAGGGAATTTTTTTTTTTGTTAAGAAAGCTAATTCTAAATAAATTTTTGACTTTGTTGGGAGTAAGTACTTTCCTAGTGAATGATTTTGTGGTTGTTTGGCTAATAACTATGGTTCAGGTCACAAGTTTGGTTAGGAAGGGTTAAAGGAAAATAACACTTAGCATTGACATAAGTGGGTTGCAAGGGATGCAAGCTGTGATGGCTACTGATTTTGTCATTGCATAGTTTCACTACCTTTCACATTTACATCTGGTTCATGGTCGTTGCTCGTATCTTCGAATATGCAAAGCTGTCATGTTTTTCTGAACCATGCAATTGTTTCTGTAGTTTCTTTTGCAGTGTCCCTAAAAAATGGTTATTACTCATTTTTGTAATTCATGCCTATTTACATAAGCTTACTTAGATCACCTCATGAGTGTGATAGTAACTTTTTAAATTTATGCATTGGATTTTGTATTTATGTTATGATATCTTTTCATGGGAAGCCGAGATTTGGACACTCTCATTTTGACACAACTTTAACAACGCCACGTGTCAGCTTCCTATTGGGCGAATTTATTTTTTAAAAAAACCAACATTTTGACGTCATCCAGTTGGATCAAATTTGAATAATTTATTTCCATCTTTGCCCTTGACCAGATTCATGTGATTGAAGTTATCTTTCTTCGCTGCTTCATCAGAAACCACCAATTCCTCCGATACGTTATTTCTCTTGGGTAACAGTGGTGGGAAATCGTTTTGGGGGTTCTTTTTCCGCCATTTAAGTGTCGTTGGTCATTGGGGTTGCAGTGGAGGCCTTCGTTATCGGTGTGGGTGTGGCGTTCATTGGCTGTCGTCATTGTTGGTGTGTTGGGCTTGCGAAATGATGACTTCTTCGACGAAGGTAAGGGCATTGTACTGTGGGTGTCGTTGTTTATGGTGGGGTGTATGGATTTTGGGTTTTGTATGTCTTTTATGATTTAGGGTTTTTAAGTTTGGGTTTTTGCAATGTGTGTGCAGTTGACGGTTCGTCACTCAGTTTCGACAAAGTTCATCTCTAGTTTGAACAAACGTTTGAGTAAGGAGCAACGTTCATTGATTGTCGGGACTCCGTTTGGGTGATTTTTAGATTTGACTGGTAATGTTAAAGTTGGTAGGAAAATGTTGAGTGAGTTAGTGTTTAAATGGGTGGATTCAAGCAGTGGTTTCTTAATTGCAGACAAAGTTGTGCCTATGAATGAGAAAATTTTTTGTTTAGGTTTGGGTTTAAGTTTAGATGGGAAAGAGATAGATTAAAAGCT
>NW_014543238.1:230348-234788 GCF_000741045.1 Vigna radiata var. radiata | reverse complement strand
ACAAGACCAAAGGAAACTGATTCTGCAGAAACAGCTGCTGTAATCGTTTACAACGCAGCTGTAAACGATTACACAGAACTGAGTTGCTGTTTTGGACAAAAACCTCAACGTAGGGAGCCATATTTTTGGTCGCAGGGGACCATGTTAAAAATTTCTTACTAAGTTCGTTGACTTCATGTAATTTTTAGTAGGGTAATAATGTAGTTTGACGACATCATGTACATAAGATGTAATAGGGAATACATAATTGTATTTCATTAATTCGATGTAACCTTAAACAATGTTTTATTGTAATATAAATATAACATAAGTTGAACAGAAATAGAAGTTCTGTAGTCTACTTCACAGCGATATATGGGTGTTAACATTACAGATACATCCATTAATGTGCACTTCTACAGCAATGTCATGGACATGGTCCTCTACGTTGAAATTATTGGTCCCTCGTGGCCAGGATTATGTCCAAATCCTGCATTTCACTCTGTGTAATCGTTTACACACCACATGTAAACAATTACAACACATTCATGGGCTGGACTACAGTTTGGACTTGAACCAACCATGTGGAACGTCAAGGTTGGGTCATAATCTACCTACTTAGGTCTGCAAACAACACCTACCCATGCACAAATTACGCAGTTCATGGGGATGGTGCTCTAGGTTCAAAATTTTGGTCCTTCCTGGCCAGGATTGTGTCCAAATCCTGCATTTCACTCTGTGTAATCGTTTACACACCACAGGTAAACGATTACAACACAGTCATGGCCTGCACAACAGTTTGGACTTGAACCAACCATGTGGAACGTCAAGGTTGGGTCATAATCTACCTACTTAGGTCTGCAAACAACACCTACCCATGCACAGATTACGCAGTTCATGGGGATGGTCCTCTAGGTTCTAAATTTTGGTCCTTCCTGGCCAGGATTGTGTCCAAATCCTACATTTCACTCTGTGTAATCGTTTACACACCACAGGTAAACGATTACAACACAATCATGGCCTGCACAAAAGTTTGGACTTGAACCAACCATGTGGAACCTTTAATAACTTTCGTATTACTTAATACAATTTTTAATATCGTGTTATCGATTACGAAGACAAGTGAGAAAAAATATATTTCATTCAGTTATGACGAACAATTTAATGCTATACATATTTATATATATACAAATCATCATCAATGTGATGTTCTACATAAATTCCTTTCTAAAGGAAACAATGTTATTTGACTTACAAACAAAATATCAACAATCTTCCAAAAACCCATAGACATGCAGCGCTTCCATTCTTGCAATGTTGTCTTTGTCCAGAATCCACTCTTTGACGTAGTTCTTTCTTATTTCTCGCAACTCCTCCTGAAACAAAATGTTTTTTGCTTCAGTTATAAACAACACCATCATTTGAAATGTATAACAGCGAAATTTATGCTTACATTTGTGTATTGCGGCAAGCTCTTGCCGTTGTACCTGTCTTCTCCATCCCAAATTTGCATTGCCTTTAACATTATCACTCCACAATCGAATCTGAAATCAAACAACCAAATATATAACTTATGACAACATACAATTGTGAAACCACCAAATTATTTACCATCAATGATTAACACAACTTACAAGTTCGGTTGACTTGGGATGTTTGATACTACAATAGGCAAAGCAGAAATACTACCTTCAGGCTGATTGTACAACATGCACAAAAATTTGGTCATGTTTTGACCCTAACAAACAAGTACATAAACTAGTATCAAAAAATATCATTAATTGACATCATCGACATTTCGGGCATCATATACTGTGATTTCATACCACAAACAAGTCAATCCTCTTCCGATCTCTCACAGCCTTGTTTAAGGAGTCAATCACAGATATTTGTAATGTTTTCATGTTCAAACAATAACACCACCAGTGGTAATCATGGCAAAATGGCATAAACACCTACAAACAACATATATCAAATCTCCGTACATGGACATGGTACAATTCCAAAACATAAAAACAAGTCATTATTCTAACTCACAAACTCAGCGGTGGCAATGTCAGCAAGACCAAAATGCTCAGACCTCATATAGCTCTAGTAATTATGAAGTCTAAACACATGTTGATTTTTTTCCATTCTCTTATAATCACGGATAATATGGTCCTGTGTACATTTCCAAATGCATTAATTGTCTTATAGCATTAAATATAATTTGAAATGATTTAACATTTACCGCATATAAAGAACTGAAGTGAACCCTCTTCACGACACCTGTCAACCTTTTTTCAAAGTGCATAAAAATTGTACTAGCAAATAACACGACCTACACAATTCAAATTCTCAAANCATGTAACAAAATGAACAAGAATAAAAACTAACATCAAGTGACATCATACTAACCATGTTATCAACATAATCACGAGGCGCTAAACTCTGAATATAAGTTGTGTTCAAAGACTGCCCAATGATGTCGCACACAACCCTGAAAAAATACAAATATTATTCAATCACAAACAAATAACTCTCAAAGAGCTAAATTTAAATTCAAAACATGAACCTATTAGCTCGGTCTTTAACACCAACTGCAATGTACAGTTTCTCAACATCCACATCCGTGTCTGGATCACCAACAAACTTCCTCAACGGACGATGGTCTTCATGTTCATCATTGTCACCATCATCAACAGGAATATAATAAGGAGGAGGGTCGGATGGTCCACCTTTGTCAGATATTACACCTTTGTGATGTTTGGGTGGTGGTTCTTCATCCACTGAAGGGTGTTGATGACCTACACCACCACATCCTTCATTCCCTAAAGGATGTAAATCAACTCCGCCAACACAACCTTCATCCCATTTATGTTGTTCATCAACTCCACCTCCACATCCGTCATCACCTACAACAACACCTACATGTACACCTTCTTCATCATGACACACATCACCTTCTTCATCATAGATTGGACATTGACGGAGGTCCATTAACTCCTTCATAAGGATTCCGATTCTGGAATTCAATGACATTATTTCAAGATTGGTTTTCCTAACCATCTCCTCTGCACCTGCTTCCCAAGTGTCGTCATCGGAGCTATCTTCATCTGTGTCCAGAAGGGTGGATGGTTCACCCTTGGTCTCTTCACCAATTCCTCCGATATCCATGTCAAAAGCAGCCCGCACTTCCGCCTTTACACGATCGTTCTTACTTAAGTACCAATCCATTCTTACCTATGACAAACAAAATAACAGATTTACTTAAATATATCCATCAATAATTACGAAAACAAAATTGATAAAACTTTCAAACACTTACTTTTCCGGTTTTAAAGATATTTGCAATTGTTTCTTCCGTTGCCGTATATGGGGACCCTCGCCATATGTGCGGCCACAACCTTTGCGAACGATGACCGTGCAAGGACAATCTTTCCACGGCCCAAGCCTTCAAAAATAAAAAACAAACATTTAGCCAATATTTAATACAATTTCAATCAAAATGGTTCAATAAATAATGGTACCTGCAACACAGCTACATTGCCACTAAGACCGAGTGACTTTGAGATTTCTNCACGCATTATTTTNTTCGTACACTTGTTTAAATTGTGTACAATGTTTTTGTGNACACAAGATGCCCAATCATATAAACACAAACTATCTAAATCATCTAAAAGTAAGCAAGGCATGTTACAAACATGTTTAGACTTCCTAGGAAAAAAAATGTCACTAAACAAACTAAAATATATAACCTACACACCACATCCACCTCTATGTCATCATCCTCTACAATCAAATGAAACTTCCGAATCAAGTCCTTCTTTGTCGTGGTTCTNGGATTAAACATGTCACCAACCAATCCAACTAAACATTGGTCAAAGGTAACGTCTACACCACCTATGTCTAACCCTGTGGCCATGAAGACATCCACAACATTTAAAGGAACCAATTGTTGACACACCCTAAAACTAACATCACTCCCAGCCCATCGTTGAACCATCTCCTTCAATAATTTTAAATTCACTTCAATAGGGTTTAAAAGGTTCATGCAGAATTTAAAAGGGGTCATATTAAGACGCTCTATATGACGGTATTGTAGTTTGGTATTCATTTGAAGAATGCTAGCCGAATCCATGAAAATACGAAGGCGCCACTACAAAACATTAAAATAACATACATTAAATACTAACTTTCAAACTTTATACATCATCCATTCCAATAACATAAAATTTTATCTTACAGTAGGTTTTGTTGAAGCCATTGGACCTGCAGTGATAACAATGCCCACAAAATAACTTAGGTTTCGCTTAAAAATAAATACCTCTTTATTAAAAACCAGATTAGAAAATGTCCATTCTTGCACTTAGAAAAGCAAATCACCACCCAAACCACTAAAGTGATGGTCCGAGAACGAGAATGCTCCGACGACGATAACGACACGAAAGAGGTTTCGCCACACACCCACAACGACAATGA
>NW_014543238.1:223437-230163 GCF_000741045.1 Vigna radiata var. radiata | reverse complement strand
AAACCACTAAAGTGATGGTCCGAGAACGAGAATGCTCCGACGACGATAACGACACGAAAGAGGTTTCGCCACACACCCACAACGACAATGATGGTCCGAGAACGATAATAACCTTTCACAATGACAACGCCTGAGAAAACTTGGAGAAGGAGGCCGGCGAAGAGACGAAGGGAGATGAGAGAACCGTCAGAGAGCACGAAAATGAAAAATGAAAGAGAGCGCTAAAACTAAAACCCCACACCCAACGTTCCATCTTTGCCCCTCACTTATTCCATCTTTGCCCCTCAGCAGATTAAACAATGCCATTTTTCAAAAATAAAAAACCACCCAATCAGACAACGACACCTGCCCAGTGTCAAAAGAGTGTCAAAATTGGGTGTTAAAGTAACATTTTCCCTTTTCATGTTGGTATTAGAAATCATATTTAAACAACTTTTTTTTCTATATAGAGGTGATTAGTACTTACTTCCTATATGCTTTCATGAGGTTATATTTATTTTATCTCTTAAGAAAAACTTAATTATTATTTAAATTAATATATAGGTGTATTAAATTTTGATTTTTTTATTTCTTTTTTTTATAAAAATCATACAATGGTGTTTACTTTTACTATTTAAAAAATAGTTTTTTTAGTAAGGATTTATTTATTTATTTATTTATTTTTGGATCAGTTTAAGCTAGTACAAAATCCTTATTATATTGTTTACATTTTTTTTTTTACTTTTTAATAAAAAAAATTGTTATTTAATCTCGTAAGATTCAAAAGTTTATTTATCGTGTATGTTACTATTCAATATATGATTCACCGTTTTGAAATAAATAAAGAACTACTCAATGACTATGATTAAAAGCATTCATGTAATGATTTATTTGCTGAATCCTATGGTAATTATTGACAAGACATTCCAAAACTACAGTGTTGGCTGAAGCAAAATAGAGAATCTCAATGAGAATGACAGTCCTTTCAACTAGTCAAAAGACAATACATAATGGTAAGTTGAAGAACTTTATTCAGACATCTGGATAGTCTGCAGCAAAGTTGAAGAACTTGGCTAATTTTTGTGAAACAGAGTATTGAATTTCTTCGAGTGATCCTTCGTCTCCCTCATAATCATCATCACCATAAAAAACTAAATGAATTCTGCAGTTATTGAGCTCCAACCCCTCAATACGAGGAGGGTTTCGCCTTTGCAAATGTAAGGTATACCTATCTTTTAACTGAAAGACTAACGGAGTTCGAGCACCGAATCTGCGCAAAAATATGTGATCTTCATTTCTCCTGGGTACTCTTAGCAGGCGAAACGTTGTGCTAAACACCTCACTGGTCAAATTAAAGATTTTTCCTTGAACATCCACTAACTCCAGTCCTTCCCTTTGGTTTTCAGCTATGTTCTTGAAAGAGATAACGCCAAAAAAAATAACACCTTTGAGCTCCCTATTGCTTCTCTTGGAAAACACTACTGGTTCTGCTGTAAACCAATCCGGGACCCTGCTTCCAGGAATGATCAAAATCTCTAATTTCTTAAGTAGAACCTGGGACAGACCTTTAATATATAAGTGGGAGATTATTGGATTTTATTTTATGATCAAGACAGAAGGATGTGATTTTGGGGCGTGGAAGAAATAAAGAAATGACAAACCTTGGAAAATCTTCTCTTTACGGCAAGGGAGCATCCAATGCAACCACTCATGTACAACCTTCTTAAGGACTTCAAATGTTCAAGACCTGGGACATCCACCATCTTTTCACAATTTGTAAGGTTGAACTCCTCTAATCGCTCCAAGTTTGAAATATCATGTATGTACTGCACTGCAACACAGTTTTCCAGATTTAGCTCTTCTAGGCTAGAAGGAAGAGGAGGCAGAAACATGAGCTCCCTGCAATCTGATAACAAAAGCTTTTTGAGATAGGAGAGACCCGTCATGCTGGCTGGAAGATTGCAAATATTGTTGTGACCTAAACATAAAGTCTCTAGTGATGATAGCTTTTCAAACTCATCTGGAATTTTTCCATAAATTCCCCATCCATGAGCATTTAGCTTTTCCAGCAAGCTTAGATTGCAAAATGAAGTTAATATTGCCTCTGAACTAGGCTGTTCTCGTATTTCAGGAATAATTGTCCCTGTAGACACGTTGTTTCCAGCCCCATTAAGATAGGGCAGTCTTTTCATGTCTAGTTCTACCAGGCTTCTGAGCATCCCAAAGCTATCTGGTAGTCGTGTAACTGCTGTTTCCTTCATCATTAGCCATCGCAAAGATTTCAAATTTCCAATGGAGTCTGGAAGCCTTTGGAGCTGTTTGCACTTGTCTAACCTCAGCCGAATAAGATTTTCCAACATCCCTATTGATTCTGGCAATTCAGTAATGTTTGCATCATGCATGTCCAAAATGGTAAGAGCTGACAGGCAGCCAAATGATACTGGTACGAATTTTAGATGCTGAACTTTTCCCATCTCGAGCTTTTCTAGCATTTTCATGCCCACAAATATTTCTTCTGGAAAATTGGAAACTTTTGTGCCATCTAACTTAAGTTCAACTATTGAAACTAATGCCTCCATTGAGACAGGAAATTTGTGAAGAGAAGTACAGTCTCCAACAGACAGCTTCCTTAAATATGATAAAGCACCAATAGAAGCAGGCAATTCTTTGATTCCACTGCCGTCCAAATACAATCGAGTCAAGGAAATTAGTTTCCCAGTAGAGTTAGGAATCACTGATAGTGACTTACACCCCATCAAACTAAGCATCTCAAGTTTTTCCAAAGAACCAACTGAATCTGGCAACTCCTCCAATGCTGTATGGTTGAGTGATAATTCTTGCAGGGAACAGAGTTTCCCAGTGCAGGTAGGCAACTTCTTCAGAAGGTGGCATCCATTTGCACTCAGCTTTTCAAGTTTTGTAAGATGGAAGATGGACACAGGAAGCTCAGTTATAGAAGTGCTATCAAGAAGTAGCTGTCTTAAAGAAACCATGCAGCTCAAGTCCTTTGGTAATGCTTTCAATTTCCAGCAGTCGGAAAGAACGAGGTCCTCGAGGTGTTTCAGTCCAGAGACATCACCAGGTAGTTCTATGAGGTTATAGCAGAGGCGCAAGTTAAGATGAACTAAGGAATTTAGATTCCCTAATGATTCATGAATCCTAGTTAAGTGAGAACATTCTTCCAAATTAAGTTTTTTAAGAGACAGATACCCAGATAAGTCAGGAGTTGCTGTCAAACGGTGGCACCTGGAGAGGTTTAAAACCATCAAGTGCACAGCCACCTGCCAAATAAATATCGTCATTGAAAAATATCAGGTAAAAAATTAAAAAAAAAAGAAAGAAAACACCAAGTTCTAGAACTCATTGATGACAGTTTATTTTTTCAAAATAGTGAGTTCATCAGTTAATAAGAAAGCAAACCTTGTTACTGCGTCCCTTCCACAAGGTTTCAATCAGACTTTCAGAAAGATCCATGACTGCAAGTTCTAATGGATTATAGCTAGAAGGCATATACCTTAATGGACACTGTTTCCATTGTAACCACTTGATTTTTGGGGGAAGACATATAAATTGTCCTTCCAATCTGGAATAATTAATCTGAAGCATTCTTAAGGAAACCATTGGTTGAAAGTGCTTGGGCTGAAGGATGACCTCTTTTGATTTCTCTTTTCTATCCTCTACGTACTTTTTATACCTCTCTTTAATATACTCGAATGCAGATTTGCAACTGGGCTTGCGTCGAAAATTTTCCCTAGTTATTTCATCTGCTGAGCGATCTCTGGGAATGGACATTCTTCTCTTCACACAATCTAGGACAATTCCTTGAACATTTCTCGTTCCCTACACGCAGTGTTCGTTCTTAAAGTGGTCAAGAAATGAAATGGAAAACGTATAATGAATTTAGTTAGAATATGGAATTCTGAAAATTTTAGATTTGATACCCAATTTTTGTTGGTTGATTTTAATCTTAACAAATGTAGGAAGGTTTCTTAATATTTTAAGACGTTATTTCATTTAAAAAGATTTTTGGCATCAAAGCCTTTTCTTACACGAAATAAATCATCAAGAATGAAAACATAAACAGATTATTTTTTTAGAGAACTAATTCATAGATTTCATTAATCGTTTCTTCTTGACCTTTTCATACTTTCTTTTTCTTCCCATGATTACAAAAACAAACCATGCTACAATATTTACCTTCATATTCTTCAACACAGTCAAGATTTCATCACGATCCCATAGCCTGCTTCGTAGACCAGGATCTGTAAGGCTTTCACTACGAACAATTTGCCTTCCCATGTCTCTAACTTGATCATGCATCCACACTTTTCCATCACCAATGATCTTAATTAGACATCTTGCAGTGAGCACAGCCACCGCAATCTCTCCTCTAAAATCACATCCATTCAATATGTCAACCACATCATCTCTCTTCATTTCCATTTGCACAAACAAACAAGCTATGTCAAGGAATATACACTGTTCTTGTTCATCCAACGCATCAAAACTTATTTTCAGCACTTCTTGAAGACATGAAGGACGAATCTGCTTCAACTTCTCCAAAGCATCTTTCCATTCCCTCTCGGTCCTTTTATCAAACAGAAAAGACCCAAAAACTTCCAAAGCCAAAGGCAATCCTCCTGTCTTCTCCACAATTTGCTTTGAAACATCTAAAAAACCCTCTGCAGGTTCCTTTCTTCTGATTGCATGGAAGCAGAACAGTTCCATTGCTTCAGAGAATTCCAATTCCTTCACCTCAAAATCAACATCAACATAACTCCCGTACAAAATTTCCTTATCCCTTGTGGTTATCACAACACGACTTCCCTTGTAAAACCATTCCCTTTTACCCATCAAAAAGTTAAGCTGCTCCACATCGTCAACGTCATCTAGGATCAACAAAACTCGATTCTCTTGCACTATTTTTTGTATAGCAGAAATGCCGTCGCTGATATCGTTGATCAGATCCTCTTTTCTACCACAAAGATCACCACGGATTTTGTTTTGAAGAGAAACCAAACCATGGTGTTTGGAGACCTGTGATCTGACATTTGGAATGAAACTCCGTCGCTCAAAATTATGAACAACAAGGTTGTTGAAGAGGCTCTTGGCCAATGTTGTCTTACCAACTCCACCCATTCCATACAACCCCAAAACCCTTACATCGTTGGATTTTAAGTCTAACAAGTTTTTCAACACTTCAACTCTATCATCGACACCTACTGTGAATGGAGCCACACTCAGTGGTGTGTTCCTCAGCTGCTTCATAAGATTTTGCACCAAAATCTGAATCAGTTCATCACTCTTGTCACTGTCAGTAAGCAAGAAATGTTAAAACAAAATGATTAAATCACATTGTTCAAAACCATCACGCACGTTGGTCAAAAACAAAACAAAACAAGCTCAAAGACGCGAAACATGCGCATGTTTGGTTTGAGAAAAGCTATCATTTTTTCATCGTAATTAACCTTTATCTTTAAAAGCAATAATAAATAAAATTATATAAAAAATATAACACTTATTCATGAAAATATATAAGACATAAAAAACTAAGCAAAATCTCGCAAACCAAGCGTCTCTAAAAGTAGAAGAATAATATTACATTTACTTTTTTTTTTACAAAATTTTAATTATATTTTTTTATATACTGTGTAAAAAACTACAAGCAATTAAGGAAGCACGATGCTGCATGTACCTTTTCTCATCCAAAACAAAACCAGCGAGTCCACCCACTTTCTTCATCGCATTCCTCCACTGCTCAACCCTCTCTTTCGGAAACCTCTGTACATGCCACACGAACCACTCCTCGAAGGGACCCTCTTGCTTTCGCACGTGCGAAGGGTTCACCCAGTAGAAAACCGGGAGGATCAGCCTCCCAACCTCGCAAATCTTTGCGAGCTCTTCCAGGCACCAGTGCGAGGACGCGTAATCGGGAGAGATAACGACGACGGCGGCGGCAGAGTCTTCCACGGCTTCTAGAAGCTTCTTCTGGATCTCGCCGCGGCGCTCCAACCCATCGTCGTTTCGGAAGACGCGAACCCCACGACCGTGGAGAGCATGGTAGAGGCGCATGGTGAAGGTGTGGCCCGTGTGGGTGCCCCGGAAGCTGAGAAAGACGTCCCAGCAGAGGCGGTAAGAGGAGATGGTGACGTCACTTTCCGGCGGCATTGGATCGGAAAGTGAAGACGTTGAAGAGTCAAAGCTGAGGTTGTGGTTGTGGTTGAAGTAAAGTGAGTTGTATGCTGGAGAATGAAGAAGGGTGAAAGACGAAGGTGGGTCCTGCATGCACATGTATATGCTGTAGGTAAACAAGTTTTCACATTATGCAAATTTCAATTAAGTTAGACAAGTTTTAACTCTTAATTATATAAGTAATTAGATACTATATATGTTTATGCCACACTTGACTGGATCCAGTATAAAACATATTCAATGTCATTATTTTTGGGTTCATCATTTTCCAAACAAATTCATTATTTTTTGTCAAAATTATTTAACTCCATTGGAAATGTGGCAGTTCAAACCTTGTTTTGGGCTGCTTTGTTTCAACTAGTATGAATACATTTGCTTGAACTTATATATATAAATACTTCATTTTCTACTTTAGATTTATTCAGCACTAATAAAATAATTTTTTAATATATAAAATCATTTGAAATATATATATATATATATATATATATATATATATATATATATATATATATATATATATATATATATATATATATATATATATATATATAT
>NW_014543238.1:200010-223392 GCF_000741045.1 Vigna radiata var. radiata | reverse complement strand
TATATATATATATATATATATATATATATATATATATATATATATATATATATAGAAATATTAGCTTTTTATTAGATGTTATTATTCGTGTATGATTAAGCTGGGTACATTTTCACGAACTTATATATGTCCATGACCAAAACTTGGAAATTAAGTTTGTTTACACTCTGATTTTTGTTGCTGTCATTTTATTTAGTAAGTCAGGTTTTATTTACAAAGATTAATTACATATATAAAGTTTATGGTTTATACTTCTTATATTTGCTAATTATGCGCTTGCATTTATCATAGGATGTGAAGGATGTGACATTCCAATATAGACATCATCATCCAAAATGAAGAGAACAATTAGAATTAGACCTTCAAATAAGTCTCAGGTTTACAGTCATCCAGTGGATCATCAAAATTTAAAACTTTAAAGATAAAAAAGTACTTCAAAATAGAATAATCTAAGTATTAGAGTATTTTCAAAATGACATAGAATGATCTAAGAGAACTCCTAAGGAGTCTAAACAGCGGCATCAACATCTTCCAACTCCTGCTCCAAGGGAACTTCCTCAACAACATCTACTCCCATCCAAGTGGGTGATCATCACAAAGAAAACATACACAAGCAGCACACAACACAAAAGCAAGGGTAAGCTAGGTAAACAAGCACTATACATGCATCACAATTAATGTCATCATGCTTAGTTACATATGAAAAGAACAATCAAAGCATACCATTAAAACCATGCATCAACTACTCAACACGACTTATCCGGATTTTGTATAACCGTCGAACTATTGGTCGTCTTTACACTTGCATAGTTTAGCTGGCCCTCTGTAACATTATGCAAGGTAAATCCTCTCAATCTATCTATGTCTAAACTCTAAGACTATAGACGAGGACCTCCCTCTATCTATGTCTAAACTCAAAGCTCCATACAGTTATACAGAACAACAACAACATCCTCACTTCACTTTCAATCATCTCACCCTGAGATGTCCAATTCACACTCAAGTTCATCATTTCCATTCACAATTCTGTTATTTCAAGCCACACAAGTCACATATATAGACATACATACACCCTAGCAATCAAACAACATCAAACCTCTCAAATAGAAGAAGAAAAATGTGAAACTCACTGAACCTTGTCGCATAGCGCACCCCCCTTGTGCGCTCAGCAAATTTTCCTGCAGGGGTAGCCTTTCAGCGAAATTAACCTATCCAAGCTACCCAAACAACCAAATTGAACCAAAAACCACCTATGCCCAATTTCATTACCTCAGTTCCTCTCAAAAGACCTAAAACGGTACCCTGGTAACTGTTTACTCATCTAACAATGCTAACACATAATTCCACCCCCAAGTGCCTCCTAACACTCCCATTACAGCCATTAAACTCAATTAAAACACTCCACAGGAAATCAATCATAGGATCATCAATTGCACAGTCCAATTAGTACCAAACCAAATAAGTAAAACAATAAAATTTCATTCCAAACAACACATTATTTTTCAGATTCCACAGTCATACATATGCTCAAACATATTCAATCTAAAAATGACTAGCTCCCCTTACCTTGATTCCTAGCACATTTTGTTCACAAAAGCTGTCCATAATACCCCAATCAGCTAAGATCGTAACAACACCCTACAAACCACCAAATGGTGGTGGAAACAACTCTTAGAGCTCGATATTTCGAAGAAAACAGCTAGGGAAGAAACAATGCATATACAGCCCATGCCCTAGGTTCCCAAAACAGCGGAGAAGAGAGGCGAAACTACTTACCGGTCCGAAAAAGAAACCAATCGAATCAATCTAGAGCTCTCGACATTGCGGACGCTTGAGCACCTCCTAAACGAACATGCAACGGGTTAGTGGACTGGAAAGCTAGAGAGAAGGTAGAGAACAATGGAGGTTGAAATTCTAGAGAAAAAGAGTTCTTAAGAAAATAAACGTAACTTTTTAGAACGTCCAGTAGCAAAAGTTAAAACTGGTTCTTTTTACTTAAAAACCCCTCCCTTTAAAACTTAATTTTGTTTTCACCCCACTCTTTTAATATATATATATATATATATATATATATATAGATATATCCTCACAAAGAAAATAACAATTAATTAAAATGATTAAACAATTCCATAATATTCACGTAGAAATTAAACTTAAAATGAATCATATTTAAAATCACAAGAAAGTTAAATATATTTGGCTTAATACCTCTTTTGGTCCCTCAAAAGAGGGGAATACCTTTTTTAAAAAGTTAAAAAAAGTTCCAAACTAGTGAAAAAACTGTTCAAGTTAATCCGTTTTTGTTACGACGTCAAATTTTTAACAGTGCAGCTGTCACCCTGGACAAAACATAATGACGTGTCTAGTTTATGTCATTGTGTGGCAGTGTGACATGTAAAATTTAATTTTTTTTAAAAATATTTTGGCAGAAGCTACTTCCCATAAAATGCCAAGGATTACATCTTTGTATTAATGATTATCAGATATTTCTCATGCCCTGACTGTACTTTGTTGTTTTTTCATTCATTAATAGGTAAACCTTTCCTCTCCTTTTGAAACAAATCACTATAGTTGATTTAAACAAGACTAGATGACTGCGGATGAAGTCGGAAGTAGCTCCGAGTGGAGCAAAGAACAGGATAAAACATTTGAAATGCCTTGGCAATTCATCCTCTTGCACCTAAGTCTAGTGGCATAATAAATCTGAATGAAAAGTGCAGACAGTTTAAATATAGAGAGCCTACATTAAAATTGTGAGTTTTAGAACTTATATGCGTATGGAAAGGGCACCTGATGATATAAAATGTTCAAGACATTAGTCATAACACCACAGGTGAACTACATAGAACTTCAAGAAAATAACAAACCAAACAGCAAACCTTTTTCTAACATCAATATAATTTTGTTAAGTGCAGAACCCAAACAGTTCTGTCTCAGAATTACTCATACAAAATATGGAAGAAAAGAAGACCATTGTTAATTTTCTTCTAGAAATAGCAAGTATATAAGATTTTCCAAATTTAAAGTAAAAAGCATAAAGTTACAGTTAGATGTATTGTTGTAAAACAAAACTACTATAACTGTTTCGTGACAGTTAGTCTACGTACCCCATGCACTACATATATATTTTTTCTTTCATTCAATATCAGATCTATTAGTTGCTATTCATCTTTCTCGCTCTCTGTTCTCTTTTTCTCTGCATAACCTCTCACACACCCGCCACCCTCTACAATACTCGTCCCACTTTAACAGTGGTATCAGGAGCAAGATTACGAACCTGGTGGATCAGCACAAGTCGATCAAGAAGATATGGCTGGCGTGATACACAATAATCTCCCTGTGTTTGACGGAAAGGGGTTCGATGACTAGTGTGTTAAAATAGACGCCATTCTTGGATTTCAAGAAGTGGACAAGGTAGTCAAGAAGGGCTTCAAAGAACCATTGAAGGGTGACTCTAAAGAAACGAAGCGACAATATAAGGAAAATAAAATATTAGACTACAAGGCTCGAATGTTGTTGCGCCAATGCATGTCAGCTGCCATATTCAGAAGGTGTCGAAGGTAGTCACGGTGAAGGAGGTCTGGGACATCCTTCCAGAAGGCTACAACAACACAGGTAAAGTCAAGAAGATTAAGCTACAATCGCTTCAAAGACAATATGAACTTCTAGGCATAGGAGAGCAAGAACTAGTAGTTGAGTATATCGGAAGGATACAATTGGTGGTGAACGCCATGAGAGCGTGCAACAAGGTGGTGAAAGATAAAGAAATCGTGGAGAAGATAATCAGAATGTTAACGCCGCAGTATGACCATATAGTCGTGGCAATAAAGGAATGCAAAGACGTGGAGAATATGATAGTCAAAGAACTCCAGAACTCATTAGAGGCGCATGAACAACGATTAATCGAAAGAAAGAAAACCAAAAAAGAAATGGGTCTGGGTTCGATTCAGGCTTTACAAGTAAGAAGCAATTTCAAACCTAGAGGACGAGGCGTTGGAAGAAGCAGAGGCCGATATCAGGGAGGCAGATCCAGAGGAAGAAATGTGAATACCTCTTATTAGAATGACGAAGAAGAGTGCAACGATAGAAGAAGAGGCGGAAAACAAACGAGAGGGAGAGGTAGAAAGAATGTTGATAAGAGGAACATCCAATGCTATACTTTAGTAAGTTTGGACATTACTCATCCGAGTGCTGACACGACGAAACCGCGAAGAAAAGTAAAGAAGATGAAGTTAATCTTGCACAGGATGTAGGTGATTCTGACTCGGATCATGTTCTTTTAATGAGTGTTATTGAAAGTGATAAAGAAGTGCAGCGGTGGAGTTTAGCACAAGACGAATATACAAATAGGTGCAAGAAAGATATTCACAGCAAAGACAATTGTCAAGAAATCTACAAGTGCAAGAATGAGACTCGTAGCGAAGACAAATGTCATGAAGAAAGTGAACACGTGTTAATGTCACATGATTCAAGCCATGTAGAAGAAGATAGTTACTGGTATATAGATACATACTGCTCTAATCACATGACGAGCAAGAAAGAATGGTTAATCGATCTGGATCCGAACGTCAGAAGCAATGTACGATTTGCTGATAACAGCGTAATAATGGCCGAAGGCGTTGGGAGAATTCTGATCAAACGCAAGGACGGACGACTGACGTACATGAACAACGTGTTGTATGTACAAAATATGAAGAGCAATTTGCTAAGCCTGGGACAACTGCTTGAAAAAGGATACACAATGACCATGCATCAAAAGCATATAGAGGTATTTGATGACAGAAGACAACTCATGCTCAAAGCTCCGTTGGTCAGGAATAAAACCTTCAAGTTGAAAGACAAAAAGATGGTGAGAGGTGTTCTTGAGATTGTACCACCGAAGAAGGTGTGTGAAGGTTGTGTAGTTGGAAAACAGACCAGGAAACAGTTTAAGAAAGCTGCACACAAAAGCGCAAAACAACCTCTTGAATGGATTTACTCTGACGTACGCGGACCTTTCGAACAAGAATCAATCGGAGGTAACAAATACTTTCTTATTTTTGTTGATGAATGGACCAGAAAAATCTGGGTTTAATTGATTAAGGAAAAGAAGGATGTTTACTCATGCTTTGTCAAATTCTATGTCATGGTAGAGAGGCAATCCAGGATGCATATCAAGCTACTCAGAACTGATGGTGGAAGAGAGTTCAACACTCATGAAATGAGAAAGTTTTGTAGTGACAATGGTATAGTACATGAAGTAGTAGTCCCGTACACTCCCCAACACAACGGACTGGCTGAAAGAAGGAATAGGATGTTGCTCGACATGACTCGGTGTATGATAAAAGGAAAAAGACTGCCAAACTACCTATGGGGGGAAGCTATCTCCACAACAGTGTATCTTCTGAACAGAAGCCCAACAAGAGCCTTGGAGAATTGCACACCAGAAAAGGCCTGGTCAGGTATTAAACCATTGGTTAATCATCTTAAAATTTTTGGCTCAGTATGTTACATGCACATTCCAGATGCAAGGAGGAATGTTGGGGCAAATCGGCAAGTGTATCGAGTCGCACAAGTAATATAAAATGGTAAGACCAATTATCGTATTCCAGAGGACTCTCGGCGCTGAACAGTTGTGTGAAAACAGGATTAATTAGGACTTAAAATAAAAGAGATCATGGATTTGGAGTGAAAAACTAATAAAGAAAGTAAAATGCAATTGATCAATGGCAAAAGAGCACAAAGATGAACGAAGGTTGATTTATATGAGATGGATATGTTGTTGGGGTTTGATTTCACCAAGTTCCCTCTCATGTATATAAGAATTTTTCTTTATGCATTAATGCCAATGTCCCTCACTAAATCACTTAAACCCGATCCCTCGATAAATAAGCTTGTCCCTACTTACCAGTTCATACAATTCCTAGCATTCCTGGTAAAAAGATGTGAAGATCAAGAGGTTAAGACGACTAAGACTCATACCCTCATCCCTGAGAAATATAACCCTTAGGAGTAATTCAACAAGAACCTAAATTGAAAGGAACCTCCCGGCACTCATGCAACTCATAAATCATGCTATTGTATAAGCAAGCAATAAGAACAGATGAATTACTCTAACAATTAATGAAAAAGCATATGAAATTAAGAATCAATTCAAATACATGAGAGTTTACAAGGTTACATCATTCCCCAACAACAAATAGAAATTAGTTCCCCATAAACATGGGGGAACTCTATGAACAATGGAAGAAAGAAAGAGAGAATGAAAGACTAAGAATTGGCTAAGAGTGTATTGCTATGCTCTTCTCTGCCAGGGATGCAAAACCTAGAGCCCCAGGGTCCTTTAAATAGTGTCAAAAGTGCTCCAGAATGCGGCCTGGTCCAAAAGAATCAAATCATAGCTGAATCAGGACCCAATCCACGTGAAATCACGCTCAAGCGTCACAGAGAGCTCGCCCAGGCGTGAACTGGGGTTCATGTTGGGCTTGGGCGTCAGTTTTGGATGCCTAGGCTACGGAGCAGCGCCGCCCGGGCGTCGAGGGCCACCGCCCGGGCGGCGGACGTCATTTTTCTACGCTTCAATTGCACTCCTAGTCGCCTGGGCTGTGAGTTTTCCCTCCTTCTGGTGCCTTTTTGACCCCTTCTGAGCTCCTTCTTCTTGGTCTTTCATCTCTTCTTCCAGTATTACCTCAATCTCTGGTAAAACAAGGGGAATTAGTCATAAAATCATTGAAATCAACCTCAACTCTTTTGTTCACACAATTTATTCAAAAAGGGTGAGTCCAAGCAAGCTTCTAAGTGAAAATGGGTGTTTTTAGTATCAAAATCGCATCACAAATAATGGTGTTTTAAACCGTTATCAAGGAAGAAGTTTGATGATAAAAGTGAGACTTTTATCATCATCGATTATCACCCCACAGGTGCGTACAGGCTATACAGTCCCGAGAATAAACAGATTGTGATAAGTACATATGTGATCGTGGATGAATGAGCCACATTTGATTGGAAGAAAGTTGAGACAGATCAAAAATCTAAGGCTGAATGCATGAGAATTCTACAATCGTTCCATGCTGGTTGGATGACAGAATTCCTGATGGTGCACAAACTAAGATACGCGATGAGGTTAACAACAGAAGATCACAGAGGACGAGATTTCCATCCTCAAGGTTAGTTGATTATAAAGTTTTCGCTGACAGTGACGTTGTAGACTTTGGAGCTCAAGCACACCTCGCGTTCCTAGCTTGTGTAGAGGCAATCTCCTAGAAACAAGAACTTGATGTAAAGGAATGGAGAGAAGCCATGATTGAAGAACTAAAAGCTATTGAAAAGAACAGAACTTGGGAAATGGTAGAATTACCTCAACATAAACAGGCAATGAAGTAAAATGGGTTTTCAAGACCAAGTATAAGCCAAATGGTGAAGTTGCAAAGCTCAAAGTAAGACTCGTAGCGAAGGGATTCCTACAAAAACCAGGGGTGGATTTCACAAAAGTGTTTGCTCCAGTTGCAAGATTGAAGACGGTGAGATTGATGGTAGCAATAACATGTCTTAAGAGTTGGGAAATTCACCAGCTAGACGTTAAATCAACATTTTTGAATGGTCCACTGAAGGAAGAAGTTTATGTTAGGCAACCACCAGGTCTCGAAAAGAAAGGTGAAGAACACAAAGTCTATAGGCTGAACAAAGCTTTATATGGTCTGAGGCAAGCGCCACGAGCCTAGAACATATCAATACGTTGCTTCTTAAGCTTGGCTATGTGAAGTGCTCAGTGGAGTCTGGAGTGTATATAAAGCCTACAACACAACAAAATATGTTGGTAGTATGCTTATACGTTGATGATCTTCTTGTAATTGAAGACTCTAAAACAACAATTGGAGAATTTAAGACAAGAATGGGAGCAGAATATGATATGACCAATCTAGGAAGGCTCAACTACTTTCTTGGCTTGGAATTTACTAAAACAAGTGGAGTTTTCCTACATCAGAAGAGGTATATCAGTGAAGTTTTGAAGCGTTTTAATATGGTGGATTGTAACAGCACAACTATTCCTGTGATTGTTAATCTAAAGTTGACAAAGCAATTACATGAGAGAAATGTGGATGCATCGTTGTATAAACGGATCGTTGGATCATTGAGATACGTCTGCAACAGTAGACCGGACATAAGCTACGGGGTAGGAATATTAAGCAGATTCATGAATGAACCCAGACAATCCCATATGTCAGCAGCTAAGCACATTTTAAGATACCTAAAAGGAATGATTCACTATGGAGAATGCACTGGAGGTCTGGAGTGATTCTGACTGGAGCGGAGATCAGGTCGACAGAAGAAGCACTTTCGGATACTTTATTAAATATGCAGGAGCACCCATCTCTTGGTGTTCTAAAAAATAAAGTGTGGTGGCACTTTCCTCATGTGAAGCTGAGTATATAGCCTCTACAGAAACAACATGCCAATACATGTGGTTGGAAGCGCTTCTTGAAGACGTAAAACTTGAATGCAGAAGACCTATATAGTTGATGGTGCATAACAAATCTGCAATCAGCTTGTCGAAGAATCCGGTGTTTCACGGAAGAAGCAAACATATTGGCACAAAGTTCCATTTCTTGAGGGATTTAGTGAACTAAGGAAGGATTGAGTTGTTGCACTGCTCAACTGAAATACAGATTGTCGACATCTACACAAAAGCTCTTAGGCAAAGTAGATTTGAAAGACTTAGGGATATGTTGAATGTAAAATGCTATAGTAGTTTGGTTTAAGAAGGGTATATTGTAGTATAACAAAACTACTATAACTGTTTCGTGACAGTTAGTCTACGTACCCCATGCACTACATATATACTATTTTCTTTCATTCAATATCAAATCTATCGGTTGCTATTCATCTCTCTCGCTCTCTACTCTCTCTTTCTCTACATAACCTCTCACACACCCGCCACCCTCTACAATACTCGCCCCACATTAACAAGATGAAATTGATTCAAATTACAATAACTTAATAAAATTAAAAAGATTACCCTTCATTGTCCAGGAATAAGATTATATTTTCCAATATGCACCCAGCTTCACATACCAATATTCCACTAACCCAAAGAATACAATGGCAGAAACTTCAAAATTAAGCATACAAACCTGTCTTTTTAATGTTTGACATTGACATTAATTCTAGGGAGATAATAATAAAATTATGATACAAATGGTTGTTGCAAGGTAACTAGCACAATTATATGTTGTTTCCTCTTAGAGGAGAAACTGCTGCATTGAAAGGTGCTACATATGGGTAGTTTTAATGATGACTCACATGGTTTTGCTTTTATGCAAAAACGATTTTTTTTAATGGTTACAAGCCAATTCAATCCAATATCCGAAGACATTTATTTTTTTTATAAAACAAAAGACTCTAGGAAAGGGAGAGGCACTGAATTGTTGATATGGTTTAAGATAAATGGATTCTAGTTTTTAAATGACGCATATGTTGTATAATGCTAAACAAAAATAAAGTTCTCAAAACAGGTAACACAAGAAGATATACATCAGAGGAAAGAGTAGTTCATAAGTCATAACAAATATGCACGGTAGAAAATCCCAAATTAGGAACTCTAATCGTGAGTTCATCGCGAATAAAAAACGTCCAACCCTCTCGCGAAAATCACCCAACCAAGATTCACCATTAGCACATCAAACTCTTCGAACCTGCAAACAAACCCTTCATCGCCAGTCTTCATCGCTCCATCAACATCTGCATCTTCATCAACGTAGAACAAGCAGCCCCTACCCTCTGTCGAAATATTTTGTTTTTAAATTTAAATTTTTCACGACATTTAACCTCACACTGCCACACAATGACATAAACTAGACACGTCATTATGTTTTGTCCAAGCATTGTTAAAAATTTGACGCCATAACCAACAGGGACACAAGTTTGGGACTTTTTTAAAATTTTTAAAAAAGGTAGGACGGATTTGAACATTTATCCTCTTTCGAGGGACTAAAAGAGTTATTAAGCCAA
This sequence comes from Vigna radiata var. radiata, assembly GCF_000741045.1. Classification (NCBI taxonomy): domain Eukaryota; kingdom Viridiplantae; phylum Streptophyta; class Magnoliopsida; order Fabales; family Fabaceae; genus Vigna; species Vigna radiata. The sequence continues at coordinate 213,405 of NW_014543238.1, read as the reverse complement.
TATATTTTTGATGGATGAACTTTGACGAAAAAACGAGATTCATCTCTATTTTGAAAATTTGATAAATTATTAGGTTCTAAATTAATATAATCATTTAACTAAATTAGGTTAAATTTTGTTTCGGTATCAAATGCGTTTTACAACTAACAATAAAGTAAGAATGTATTAAGTTGTATAATCAACTTAAATATTACATATTTTCTGTCAGTCATCGAAATCAGAACGTGTCAAATGATATGAACAACTTAAATGTTAATATAAAACGTCTTTGGTAAGTTAAAAAAATTTAACTTAATTGGATTTAAAGAATTATATGCATTCATTTTTAAAGTTTAGAAACCAAAATGTATCAAAATTTTAAACACAGAAAAATTCAATTTTCGAGTTAAATTCAATAATTAAAATTATATTTAATTTTTTAAAAATAAATATAATTTACTAATAAAAATAATTAATTTATTTTTTTAAAATAAACTAATGAAAATGTGTTCACTTTTTTTTTATGATAGTAAAAAATAATAAAATTATTTTTATTGTTATTATTATAATCATAGAATTAAATATAAATCATTTTTATAATTTTATTATTCATAGTTTATATTTATTTTATAGGTAATTTTTTAATTAAAAATGGTTAAGTTTAAAGAAGAGTCAAGTTTAAAAAATTGGATAAATTTAAAAAAAAAATCATTTAAAAGATAAAAAATAACTATTTTACTTTAAAAATATATTTTAAAAATAAAACAGTAATTATTGATGGTAAACAAATAAGAAAATTTGTTAATAATTATTGATGATTGATAACGGTCTAAAAATCGTTATTTTTATGCTTAAATTTGATATTAAAATACACCCTTTATGGCTTAGAATGAGCTTTAAATCAAGTAAAACACTTAGTTGAGTCTTGTGAGAGTCAAAAGTTGGTTTTAGAGATATTATGTTTGTTTTTACATTGTTTTGCAGGGTTTTAAGGTGAAATGAAGATGGAAGAGAAGTAAGGTGGACTTAGACCCATGAAAGAAGGAGAAAAATTATGAAAAGAAGGGTCAAGAAAGTCGCTGAGCGCTAGAATGGTCCGCTGAGTGCTCAAAGCGATTAGAGGGAAACTGCTCAGCGGCAAAACTGACCGCTGAGCGGTCAAAGCGGCAAAAGGGAAACCGCTGAGCGGTGAACTTAGGCGCCTGAGCGGTTGTCTGTTTTTATTAGCTAGATTCTGTAATCTTTCTGTTATCTTTTTGGGCTTATATATAGTCCCAGTGCGAATCAAAAGGGGATTCTTTTAGCAGAGAGAACATCCAGAGCTATTCCACACTCCTTGGAGAAGATTTCTTGGATGCTTAGGCTCCTTTTTATCAAATCTAGGGTTTACTTTTCCATTCTTTCATTATCTTCATCTAGTTTCACCATGACAATGGTGAACTAAACCCTTTGTTGTTGGGGAACAATGTAATCTTTTGAAACTCTCATTTATCCAAATTCTTATTTATTTCATATGTTTGTCATATACTCGTTTATCAATTGTTGGGTTCTCATCTTTGCTTAATGCTTTTATTGTTTAACTCATTCAGTAAAAGTTGTTTGTCTTTATTGATACAGGGGCGTACGGTAATGTCATGAACTGGTGAGAAATTCCTTGATTATGCTAATACCACCTAGGGGTAGGACGATCAATTGTATTTTGCTTCCGTTCACATTGCATTATTGGTTAATAGGGGAGGCCAGGGATAGCAAGTCAGTAATTAATAATAGGCTATTTTCACCAAGGGATTGGGTTAAGGGTAGGCTAGAAAGTTTGCATGGCAATTGGATAAATAAGTGAAGTAAATAAGAAAAGTAGATATATGAGAGTGGATAAGATGAAATTGTAAACCCCAACAACACCATTCATCCATAGTTTTTCAAAGCCAATTGAATCAACTGCATTTGCATGTTTATTTTTGTTCTTTGCATACAAACATCAACTTAATTTTTTTCTCAAGTCTTACGCGATTTGTTTACATGAAAAGTAAGGCCTAAGAGTCCTTTGGGAAGAACGATATTGGGTTTACCAATTATATTACTTGATAATGATCTGGTACACTTGTCAGGGGCTTAACAATGATAAAAAATTCGTCAACAATTACTCATTGGTTATTGATGGATTTTGACCATGAGTAAAATATATCAACTATAAATATTTCTGGATAATTATTGATATATTTTTTTATCATCATCGATTTATATTGCAAAATGTTCTTCTTTCTTCATTCCTTTATTTTTTTTCCTCCTTTTCTTCTTCTTCTTCTTTCTTTTTCCTCCTCATTCTCTTCATCTTCTTTGTCACCATCATTATTGTTGAGTTTGTCGTCGTTGTGTCCATTGTCAGTGTTGCTACTATGTCTATTGCCTTTGCCTCTTCCTCCTCCACCATTGTAGTCTTCATCTGTGCCACTTAGGGATGACAAAAATATTTGTGTCCGTGGGTATCCATACACAAAATCTGTTACAAATAGCTAGTACAAGTAATAGATACTGAAGGTAGCGGGTAATTTAGTACTTGTTTGTTAACGGGTCTGGTTCGGGTATTATATTACCCGTAGCGTGGGTATCTACTACTCGTTAACGAAATTAAATTACATTTTTATCTTTATTAGGTTTAAATTTATGTTAAGGTTTTATCCATAGATGTATTTTTTCTAGTAATATTTAAGAAAACACCCTCAATCAATTAAAGTTATTTCAGAAAGTAGAAATAAAAAATTACATTAGTAATATTTACATATAAATGTTAAAGTTACTTATACATGCTTATAGACCCTTGTGTTTCCACATCAAATTAATAATATAGAAATTAGAGACATGTAAATAGACCCTTATGCTTCCCCATCAAACTCATTCATTAAATGTTATAAGAATTGGAAAGTCACATGTTCACATATCTCATGTTATAAGATTATTGTCACTCAAATAAATAATTATTTGAAGACTTAATTATACTTTTGTTCCTTTTTATTATATTCATTTATTGTAATATTATTTTCATTTATTGTAATTTAATTTGGATCTCGTTTAAAAAATCATAAAATAATTTTTTAAAATATTCGGGCTGAAAAAATTTGAGTTTTTTTTATTCGGGTATCCAGTAAGGTAACGGGACGGGTAACAAGTACAATTTTTTCATGCAGGTCAGGTAGCGGATAAATATTATTCGTGTCTGACCCGACCCGTTGTCATCCTTAGTGTCATTATCATGTTAATGTCTCCTCTTTCTCCTTTTCCTCCTCTTCCTCATGTTTTTCCTCCTTCTTTTCTTCTCTCTCTCCTTCTTCTCAATTATCTCTCCATTTAATTTATAATAAATATTGTGTTAGATCTAACGAGAAAATTTACATTCACTTCACCGAAAGATTTATCGATGAATTTTACCATAACATGATCAAAATCTAAAGCAAAACTTTAGCATCCATTTTAGCAACAAAATTTATTTATGGAAATTTTCATTACTAATAAATTTTAAATTATTGAAAGATATTACTAACGAATATATTACTGACGAATCTATTGCCAAAGATAAATTTTGTTTTACAAATGGATGTTTTATTGTTATTAAAATTTATCTATAAATACTATTTTAGTAATGATTTTTTCATTGGTAAAATTTTATCGATAATATGATATCTTTTTTGTAATGTTGTTTTTGTTCATAGGGGAAGCTATGTAAGCTAAACCCACATCTCACATATGTGTGTTTTATGATGAAAACATAAATGTTTTATAGTTTCTTGCACATCAATATGGCAAAGCTGTTGATAAATTATATCTGAATATGTGCTTGAACTATTTGAGATATGTATTCATTGTTTGATAATGAATCAGTGGGTAAAACACTTTGCAAATTGCATATCTGTATAAATTAATCAATTACACGGTTTACATAATCGGTTAGATTCATCAAATATTAGTACATGCTTAACTGTGGCAAAACATCAAGTTTTAACCGATTAGATTATGGGTATAATCGATTAAAACTCGTAGTAATGTCTGCATATGATTACTGAGTGCATTGATGTGTTTTTGAATGAAAAAGTTTTCAAAATGCTTAAGTCAGGAACTTAACCGATTACATTAATTTCTTAATTGGTTAAATTGTGCTTTGAATGAAAATCTTTTTCATGAACTGCCATAACTGTCAGAACGGTCATATTTTTAAATACTATGACATATATGTTTTGGTTAATCGATTGCATGCACTGCTTATTGTGTTAAATACTCTAAAATGAAAATATGTTATTGTTGAAGGAATAACTTAACCGATTACATTATTCGCGTAATCGATTAAAATGTCTCAGAGTTGAGAAAATCTATAAATAGACGCATTGCTCTCTGTATTCAACAACTTCATATCTGATTTTTTTTTATTGAGATTTATTGTAAGAGCGTCAAGTTTGCTTCAAGAATCAAGATTGTCAAATTTGGAAATTCATCAAGATTCTTTGAAGAACTTTGAGCTTCAACATTGCAGATCATACAAAGATGCATCAACATATGTTTATAGAAAAATGATGCTCCCCTTGTCAACAATCTTCACATGATTTTAATTTCTTCCCCTTTTAACATGTGAACAATCATGTAACATAATACAAAACTCCCTTTATCAATATGCATATCACATTTTAGTATTAGAGTTGCATGATAGAGATATAACAAAATATGTATCATTCAAACATTTCTAAGCAATGTATCAAAAGAATATCACAAATATCAGAGCATTTCAGATACAGCTTGAAATTAAACAGCCTAGTGTTATCATTCATAAACTCAACAAATTTACAGCGGATTTTAAACAAAGAGATTTATGATGAATATACACATAAAATCATAAGTCATGGTATGAAGTAAATGTTTTAGCAGCTTAGAAACTTCAAACCAGTTGACGAAATTTAAACAATTTTTTATTCTCCCTTATTCGATTCAGTTCAGTGCAATGTGAAATTTCCATTTCAACTCGGTAATTAATCAATACTCCTGCATAATCTTTTTATCTCAATTATATTGAGCATTAGTCCTCATGCAGTATAATTATGAAATAACCATTAACACAGTTCAAGAATGAATATGCAATGTAATGAAGTAACATTGAATTGTCAATTGCAATCATACAAGTGATTTAATCAGATTTAGTTAATGTACACAATCAAAACATAGTTCACAGATTGAGTACCAAAAGATAATTTCATTAATATTCAAAAGGTGATAAGTACAATCAGATAACAAAAGTTGGCCTAAAAGCCACTGATTACAAAATCCAAAAATCCTTCTAAAAAACAAAGAAAACATTGAATAGAAAAACATAACTAGGACCCTAAAGATCCTATTCTGAGTCAAATATTTCTATAAACTCTTCGTCAGTCTTTTCCTCTTCACTTTCTGACTCATCTTCAGAAGTTCCTCCAAAAGCATTAATCCTTAATGCATAGTCCAATTTTCTAATTTTCTGTGTAGTTCAAAAAGAGACTTTTGCAGCTTGGACAACTTATTATCCTGTCTCTTAAATTCATCAACAACAAACATATTAGTTTCTGTCGATTATTTCACTATGTCGATTATTTCACTTTGTTCTCAAACTCTGATTGAGGTTTGAATTTATACTTGGACATGTTAACATTGATAGATTCAACTTCCTCTACCTCAAGAAGATGCTCATCCTTAAAAGACCAGCCTTTTTCATCTCTTCTTAAACGCATAAGGTGTAAGGATAACTTTTCAATCATATTCTTCTTTGAGCAGCTTAGGGCACTTCATTCGAAACATTCACTCCATAATGCCTCAGAACCATGCTGATGAAGACAACATATGACAAATGATATACTTACTGCCTAGTGATCTTAGTCATGTGATCACTCACTACAGAAATCCAATCTGTTGGAATCTTGGCTCATCCTTATATCGAGAAATCTCTTAGATTCGTTGCTTAGGGAGAGTTTTTTAGGTTGGCATTTCATCTTCTATGTCATTTTCATAAATCATTAACAATTTAGTGTCACTCGAGTACAGAAAAAGATATTTTTTCGAAATCTTTATTGATTATATTAGTAATAAGCTTGATACATACGATTTGTATACACCAGTTTGAAGAGAAGTGTTAAGATATATTATCTTTATCTTTTATTTTTAGTTAATTTGTTATTATTCCTTATTTGTATTTTGAATTTATCTCATATTTATTTTATTATAAGTAAAGTATCCTATGTATATATTCAACACAAAAAAGATTATTCTCATATAAAGTTTTCACTCTATTAAAAAAAATAAAGAAAATAAAATATATGTAAGTCTTTATCCCTTAAAGCACAATTTTATATATGTTCAACATAACCTCTTACTTATAACTTAATCTACCCAAATGTAAGCAAACCTTCTCCCAAAAAACTATGCATCAACATGACAACTTCAGGATGATTATTAGCGTGAAGTCGTGTTTATATACGACAACTTTAAACGCTTTACACTAAAGTAGTCATTAGAAATCGTGATCTCTTCACACGATTTACTTCTTTATATTTTATATTATTTTATTTTTTCATAAATCGTACATTAAAAGCACGACTTTTATTTTTTCACCACTTCTTTTTTATTTTACTGTTTTGAAGTTGTAATGTTGTATATATATATATGTATATGTATATATATATATATATATATATATATATATATATATATATATATATATATATATATATATATATAACATATTTTTATTTTAAAATGATTTTAATAATTTAACTAATTAAGTTTTTAAATTTTATATGTCTTTTAAATTTTAAATAATTACTTTTTTTTTTTTATTTTATAGAAGTTGTTATATGAATATTTAACTTCCGTTTAATTAATGTTTTATTGACATATTTTTTATTTTAAACTAATTTTGGTTTTTTTATTAACTAATTAAAATTAAAACATTTCAAACTTTTCGTAATTTTTAGAATATTCACATATATATTTTTAATAAATAAAATTTTATTTATAATTTTAATAATCAAACTATTAGAAAAAAAATTAACATAAATATTAATTTTATAAAAATTAAAATTATTTTAATTCATCAGTCATACTATTCAAAAAATATATATCTTAAAATAGAAACTTTAACTATTTAAAAATTTGAAAAGCATACAAAATTGAAAATATCAAATAATCATATTGAGAGAAAAATAAAATAAAATTATCTTTATATAAAAATTTAAAAGACGAAAAAGTTAAAAATATTAAAATAAGATGCAGTAAAATTTGAAAAAAAAAATATGCGAACGATGCGGAAAATTAAAAAAGGTATAATCATTTATGTTAAAGTAATGTATTAGAAAATATTATAAAATGTGAATTCATGATTACAAGATTAAAATAAAAGTCGTACAAATTATTCACGACTTACTGAAGTCGTCATGTTTATGCATGAATTTTCGGTGTTTTTGACTTTTGAAAGAAGTTATAGTCTTTTCACAAATTTCTGTTTAAGTATATGATTAAGTTTAGTTAATTAAATTAAAGTAGCTTTTTATCCACACGACCTTAAATTTAATGTAAAAATTGTCCTGTTGTTATACAACTTAAAGTTGTGCCCATTTCACACAATTTAGTTTTGTATGTAATTTTTTAAAATAAAACCTAAATCTGTAATTGTGAAAGAAAATAAACCAAAAAAAAAAGTAAAAAGAAAGTAATGCGGAAGAGGCCTAAGTAACTTGCTTATAAACAAATTTAGGGTTAAATATGTTTTTAGTCCCTGATTTTGGTTTTAGTCAATTTTTAAATTACCATACAATTTAGTCCTTCAACTTTAGAAAACTCTGGTTTTAGTCCTTTTTACCAAATTTTTTTAACTTTGTTTGTTGTTTCAAACACGTTTCATTATAGCATTTGGATTGTTTACACTATTTGACACATTTTTGCTTCAATGTTAACTAAGAAACGCGTTTGAAACAACAAATAAAATTAAAAAAAAAAATTGGTAAAAAAACTAAAACCAGAGTTTTCTAGAGTTGAAAGACTAAATTGTACCATAGTTTGAAAATGGACTAAAACCAAAATCGCTCTAAAGTATAGGGACTAAAAACATATTTAACCCATAAATTTATCTTAAATTCTAAAACAAATTTAAAATAATTAAAGAAGTTTTTCAATACTATTTCAAACTTGAAGTTGAGAATCACAATCAAAACATTCATTCACACTTTTTTTTTAACTTTTAACTGGAGTCAATTATATGTATTTGATACAACAATAAATATAAACATGTACTTCTTATTCTAAGTTCACAATAAATATAATCACGTACATCTGTACTTTATTTCTGTATTTATAGGTTTTGAAGTGAACTTTTACTTAGGACTGGTTTAATCACGACCAAAAGATAAGAGTGTTTTACCTATAAATATGTTTTGTAATGTTGGTGTCTAATAATAGCATCATCGATTGATTTACTGAAAAGTTATCCGATTTATTGAAATTTGAGATTAAAAATGACCTTCTTCCAAGTCTGGTCAATGAGAAACCGATGGATCATAAGATATAAATACTAAAATATTTTAAACACGTACTAAAATATTTTAAACACTTGCTGCATTAGAAAACAAATAGTACCATATTTACCATGATTTCATTATTTTCCACCCACATAAATGTTTTAGACGTTTGTCAGCATACCTTATAATCCTTGAGGAACTAACAAAAATAGAAAGGGAGCCTATGGATTTCCCTAGCATCATGTAATATAAGAAGTCTCACTCAACTAAATCATAGCTTTTGTAATAATCTATTTCGTCTTACTTTTTTGACAACTAACACAATATCTAGTATTACTCTATTCTCAATGAACAATGACTAGATGTGGTCAATTATAATGTGTAAATATGTTTTTATTCCTTAAAACAACTAAAAAATTTCATTTTAATACAAATACAGCTAATAATATGCATATGGAATCACCTAATTATATAAAAAAAAGGTTAGTAAATTATTAAGATTAACATATATCATGATGTATTATTATAGTTGGTTAATAATGTTGATATAACGGCTGAGATAATGAAGGTGAAGCTATGTACAAAAAAGAAGCTTGCAAGAGAATGATGTTCCCAAGTGCTACTTTTAGTACTGTAAGCATATTTGGGTGATGGGTGATGGGTGATTATGTATTGAGTGCATGCTTTTGTACCAAAAAATCTATTGGTTCCTTTCCACAGATTCATGCATTAGAGTTCCTTGTGACCCTTGTGTTTGTGACACTTGTCACCCTTATTCCGCTCGCATTTAACAAAGTTGTACTGTACGAATCCATAAAAGAAGAACACACTCATCATGCAAGGTGAAAGAGATCTTGTATAACTCCATATACTTGTTTTCAGTAGATTAATATTACGTAAGTTTAAATATAATTTATTGGTTTATCCCATTATAAGATAAGGATTGTTACATGTTGGGAAGATCTCCCCGTACACACTCATAACGTAATCCACACAAATAATTTTACTCTTCAATCCATTGTGGGTTTGACCCATACAAATAATTTTACTCTTCAATCCATGGTGGGTTCCTTTTATTAAACTTTGTCAACCTTTAAATAGGTGCAAATTGGGTCTTGGACCAATTACAAATAATAAAAACTGACAATAAAATATCAACTTACCTACAAATAAAATTTCCTTATTCTATCATAAAATAATATTACCTAGATAAACCAAAATCATAATTGTCCATCCTATTTTATTTCAATCAAAATCAAACCAAATATTACCAGACTCAAAACTAACAAAATAATAAATCTCTAAGGCTGTGTTCGTATGAGTGGAAATTACTGTTCAAGGATGTTTGAGAGCGACGAATTGAAGTTAAGTGCGTGTTCGTTTGAGAAGAAAAGGAAGGAATGTCGAAGACGGATTTGCGGGATGGAGACCTTTTCAATCACCCGCAAAAGTGGAGAGATTTGGATGGATTTATAGTAAAAAGTCTCATATGCCCTCATCTGCACCTTTCCCCTCAACAGAAAGGATGAAATTTGCGCCTCCTCGTTTTCTACTCTCTCAACCTCATCGCCTTTTCGTGTACTCTGAGAGATTTCAACCTATAAGCTGCTGAGTTAAATTGTCCTCATCAACTATGTGTAGTGTTGGACTCAAACCTATAGTTTCTGGTTTTATTATATTGGGCCGCTTTGTTTGATACAAAGGTGGGAAGGAAGAAGAAATGATAGGGAATAGGGGTGCAGATTCTACACGCTGAACCCACTTGTATATACTGGGTTTAATTTTTTAACCCATTCAATTAGAAGTTTTTTTTTTCTCCAAAAATATTCAATTGGTAGTAAATTATATTATAAAAAATTATTACATTTAAAAATAAATTTATTTTATTAAATTATAATTTTTTACATTTTTAAAATTAATTTTATTTTTTTACTCTTTATAAACATTTTTAAAATTAAATATAACATTAAAAAATAACATTTTATATTATTTTAATAACTAGGGGTATTTGGGTAATCTTTAATTTGTATCAATTAAACTAATTTTTTAAATCTGTCACATCAATCAAATCTTACACTAATTCTCACAAACTTTACTCTCAAATTCACTCTCAATTACTCACAAATCCCCTCAAAAAAACAACAAAAAAATTACCCTCAAATCCACTCAAATTCATTCAAATCATCTCCTCCAAATCATCTCTCCCAAATCTTACCAAAAAAATAGCCTAAAAGTTTATCCCAAAACATGTAACATGTACATTTTTTTCATCAGCATGTAACATGTACGGTTATAATTTCTATTTTTCCCATGAATACTAAGTGAAAATTTCGTACTTTACACACACTCGTGGAATAAAATATGTTTAGAAAATGTATGAGTAAAATGTACGGCTAAGAATATATATATATAGCTCTTGAAGGTCAAATGGAGAAAATGCAGAAAAGCCTAAATGTAAATATATATTAATTCTGCATAAGAGTTGAGCAGAAAAAGAAAGTATATGAAGCTGAATAATTAATTTTTGTTTCATTCATGGAATCCAACCATGGAAATGAAAGCAATGGTTGATCACTTCAGCGCAGTCACCATCTCTAGCCATAGATGCAAAAAGATTAGCCTTTTCATAACAAATCCTCTAAGATACGGAAAATCCAGTAATCTACACATAATCTTTGGCTTCCACTGTCTCTTATGTTTGCCAGACTTGCATTAAATATCTTCCATTCCTCACTTTCATCATATATTCTCTTCACTAAAAGAATAGCTATATATATATATATTGTGTCCATAAAATCAATCATCATTTATGACATATTGTTTATTTTAAAATTTTATATTTCATTTTCTAAAAAAAGCCTTAAAAGATAAAGAAAAAATATATATATATAAATTGTGTTTAATCTTAAGTAACTATATACTGTATTTAAATGTCAAAAATTATACAAGAACAATGGAAACAGAAATACCCACTTAGAACTTGTTAGGATAAGTTTTAACCATGGCTTAAATACCATATTAGAAGGTTAGTTTAAACCTAACTCAACCCTACAAAATCGGCTTATAAAGTGAGGTTTACACCTCACTTATATATTATAATTTGGCTTTATCTCTAATTGATGTGAGATTTCCAACAATAAGTCACATGGAAAATACAATTTGTTGGGGTTAGGTTACATTAAGATCCCTAAACTATAGTTGAAGTGATGTTCATGAGAAACTGATAAAAGAATTTCTCGAGGTTTTATTCGTTAAAAAGTTTAAATGTATATACTATAATGTGTAATGTTTTCCACTATAACAAAATATTTTTATTTGAAAGTATTATGTTGAATTTTTGTTTATTATATTTCTTTTTAGATACTGGATTCACGTGTATTTTCCATTAACAATTTTCTGGTGGAAACGATTAAATTCTTAATGGTACTGGTTTTTGGGCTTATTAATGATGCTTTGTGTTCTGTACTATGAAAGATTTATGGAATTTCTAATTGTCTTTTTAAGTCAATTACCAACGATGAGGTATTTTGTCTCTTGTTCAAGGACTATGTGGTTTTGTTTGATAGTGCAAATGATTTATTTTAAGTTTTACTTACATATTTTGCTAGTGTTATGAATGACATCTAAGTTACTTCCATGATTTAAATTGACAAATTTGCAATTGGTTAAACTTAAAATGAATTTAATTCTTTTTTAAATACTTGGAAGAAGATAGATTGTTGTAGACAGTATATTTTATATAATATCTAATTTTAATATCAAATTATTTGGTTGTATTTTTTATTATTAAAGCTTTTTTTTTATAATAATTAAATAATTTCTATAATATCGAAGACAAATAAATAAAATTATTTTTAATTGCAACAATTTTGTTAGTCTTAATTAATCTTAGCGATTTGTTAATCCTAACTAGTCTTAGTTTTGAAATTTTCTAAACATAACAGCAATTCTAGAGATTATAATAATTATCGACGATTATGGAAAAGTCTTGAAAGTAATAATATTTTTGAAAACTCTTATAAATAATAGCGATTTTTCATAAAAACTGTCGAGAATTAATTACCAATTCTGTTTTTCTTTTACTATTTTCGTAATCATGAAAAATATAGTTTGGTAGAATTAAAACCATAAGTAACTTTAAATTAAATCTTGATAAAATTGGAAATTTTTATAATAAAAATTTAACCAGTATATATATATATATATATATATATATAAAATTTTCGTACGCCTGTTTTTCAGTTGGTACATTTTAGTAATGTGTATCAGGTTTCAGTAGATAAAAGTATCCTTATATCATGAATTCTAAGTTTTAAGGTTAAGGGTATTTTAATAATTTTCATTCTCAAAATTAAAAAAATAAAAAAGAAACCCCAAACCTTTATCCACATCCCTCATTCCTCTGAATCCTTTCTTTTTCATCTCTTTCACAACAACATTTTCTCTGTCATCCCTACTCTAGTCCCAATTAAAAAAAAATGATAAATATTTATCTTATTTTAATAATTTTCATTCTCAAAACTAAAAAAAAAAAAAACCCTCACTCACCTCCTTCATTCCTCTCGACCATTTCTTCTTCATGTCTCTCACTCAACCATTTTCTGTCATCTCTACACTAGCTCCAACTAAAAAAACACTCATTATTAAATAAAATGGTTAGATAAAAAAATACTTACATAAATAAAGAAATTAAAGCACCTAATTTTTTCTTTATATAGTTTTAAATAAAATTTCAAAATTTAGAATTTTTATTGTTTGATTTTATGGTTGAGAATTTTATTGTATTTTGATTTGTTTTTTCTTTAGTAAAGGAAAACAAGTTAATGAATTTCTACAAAAAATAATTAAATGGCCACGGAGCAATGTTACGTAGTAGTCTCAGAATGTAAAGAAA
>NW_014543238.1:179695-199525 GCF_000741045.1 Vigna radiata var. radiata | reverse complement strand
ATATATATATATATATATATATATATATATATATATATATATATATATATATATATATATATATATATAAGTACGTTATATATAAGCTAAACAAAAAGCCTAATATGAGTTGAAAATGAAAGTGATATATATAGAATAGCTTACGTATTCATTATCCTTTAGATGAGCACGCCTAGTGACCTTGGTTGTAGCTTCTACTGACAGAAACATTCAAGATTCGTATATAGACAGAATTAGGAAAATGTTGTATTTAGTCAATTGAAAATTCATTTGACTTATAATTGCTTATGAATTCAAAATGATGCTCTTGTACTTAGGGCTTCTTAGGCTTCTGTACTTAATTTCCTAATAAGTAATAATTAAAACTAATTTGCATGTACATAGTATTGATCGAACCGTAAAATATAGTTCAGTTTAATTTCAACTTATAAGTAAATTGTATAAAAATTATGTAAATCAGTCCCCAGAAATTGAATTTCCAAATATGAATAAGATTTTTTAACTTTAGATTTCATATTTTATCATTACAAAAAAAATCATTAAACAAAAATCATATTTAAACATAAAAAATAATTAATTATTATATTGACTAAATTAAAAAGATAATAATAATTTTTTATAATGTAGTGAAAAAAATGAAAATTGAATTCACAATTTTTTTCTATCCTTTCTTTCAACTTTAATATTGAGTAAACCTTATATATTATTAACTTTAAAAATACAATCGAGAAAATTATGATTGTGATGTTCAAAAGCTAATAAATTTCTAAATTGAATTATGAAGAATCAGCTATACAGTCAAATTATAAGTGATGTGATTTTCCTCAGTTTCAGAATCTTCACTTTTCTTGTTCTTTTTCAAATATGTTGTAAAGTATTTATTTAGTTTATGAACTTTAGTTTCATTTAATTTAAATAAATGTTACAGATATTGGTCTCGATATAGATATAAATTTTATCGTTAATTCTAATATCATATGACAACATATCAATTACTTCCATTAATATGGAATAGATGAATTTTTTCAAATAAGAAAAAAAATACTTCTTTTTCCAAAATGAAATTCATGATTAATCAATAAACAATTTATTTAAATTGATGAATAAAATTTTATCATGTTGGATTTTTTCAAATAAGTTTTTTTTACTTTTATTTTTCCGGTCCCTAAAAGTTAAAAAATAAGAGTAATTGGGTCTATTAATTTTCATTTGATGAATCTTAATTTTGTGAACCCTTAATTTCATATTTCAGAATTAATTTTTTGATTAAAAATTCTCCACATAACATACTCTACATATTTTATGTTATTTAATGATTCCATCCAACCGTCACAATTGATCTTAAATATAATCTCGTCAATCCAATTTAATAACAATGACTTAACGGTTTCCACTTTTCATTTTTACAAACTCATTTGAGAAAAAAAATAAAAAAGTAACCGAAAAAAACATAACATAGAAACTACGATCGAGAGTAATTAAAATTTTTATCATAAAATATCAAAACCGAACTTGTAAATACAATTAGCAGACTTCACCTTAATTTTAGAAAAACAATTAAACTTATTTCTAAGCAAAACTATTAAGTTAATTAACAAATTTAAATAATTAACACCTACTTCTTCGTAAAAAAAAATGCAAAATGTTTTAAAACATGACTATTTTTTTTTTTGTGAAATTTGATCCCACACACATCTTACCTACTTAAATTTTTAAAAGCTACTCATATCCATAAATTAAAAGTTAAATTGCACTATTTTAATAGTCTGTCCACTTTTCAATCTAATTGTTACTATTATGCACAATCTTGTTTGGTATGAATTTCCAACACATTTCCTATTGTGGTCAACTTAGAGACTTAATTAAGAAATATTAGGATTTGAGAAAGACGTGTCTTACCCTTTACTTAATTGGGTAATAAGTGGTCAATTTCAATCCTAAACAAAGATATTAATAAAGGAAATCGAGTTATATATACTCTAAAAAATTTATGAAAAGGATTGTAATATACATTTAAATTCAATAGGAAACAAAAATCTCTATTTTCTCTTATATATTAGAAACAACAAAAGTTATTTTTGTATTTTACAATGACAGGACTTTTATATTGGATACATGGTCGGATAATGTCATTCTAAATACACCAGTTATTTTGTCTATTTATGCATGGATAAAGTGTCACATACAAGATTTTGACATTTATTTATGGATAGAAGTCATGTCTTTCCAACACACATGTTTCCTTTGTTCCATAACAATAGGATTAATATTTGTAAAAACTTAAAAAAAAAAAGTCAGAATTTGAGAGAGATGTTTTATTACCTTTCGAATAATTGGGTATGAGTGGTCAATTTCAATCCTAGACAATAGCAATAATAACAAAATTAAATTAGACATTTAAAATTCACGGAAACATTTTTTGTTAAACGTAATTAAATTTTAATGTCACATATTCATATTTTGTCAGTGTATCCATTAATAACTTTTGCATCTTATGCTGATGTGATTTTTATATTGGATGTGGTAGGAGAATGTTATTCCAAACGTATATATTTATTTGTCTATATATTTATTGGATAAAGTGTCTCATTCAAGATTTTAAAATATATATATATAACTTAGACCAATTTGTAAATAAGCCTTCATGTATGGTGATAATAGGAAGATTTTATTAAAATAATAAAAAAGAAAAAAAATATAAAAGTATTACATTAAATTCATGATAAAAGATACTTATTATAAAACAATTAAATAATTATATAAATAAAAAAAGTAAACCAATACAATACTGGTAGAAAACTAAAGTTCAATAATTAAATTTTTCAACATATTAAGAAATAAAATCTGTAATAGACTTTTAAAACTTATTAGTACCTTTTAGAAATATTTTAAAAAATTTAATATTAACTTTCTTTCATATCTAGTTTAATTAATCTTTTTTTATTTGAACTGATTTCATCAAACATATTAGCTGAAGGGCTAAAGGCTATTAACCATACCTATATATTTGAATTACATTTAACGATTGAAAAGAAATTTTGATATAATTTTAGAATAAATAAATGGTCGATGAGTGAAAAGAATATATCTGATGCAGTATTTGGTGATGTTCTAGATGAAGATGTCACTGTTTTTTTTACTGATAAAATATTCGTGCAAAGCAGAGAAAGCATATAAATTTTAGCCATCTGTTATGGGAAAAGTTGAAAAAGTTGTGTGCAATGAGCAAATGAGCTTAAGGAGGCTATATAGGGTTATTGCAACTGTTGAATTGATTTACTTTGGTAGATGTTCGCAGGTATAAATCACTGTCAAGTGTATATATGTAATGATATATTCGACATCCTCAAACATGTGCAATAGGCAAAGCTAAGCATAAATTCCTAAAGCTTGTTAGAGTGTAGTAGTAATCCGTCACTTGCTGCTATGAATATAACTCTCTGTGTCTTCAACGTGAAGCTATTACAGTAAAAAGCATTGGATTCTCCAACAAAAATCACTTTTGGTTTTTCATTATTGTAAGATTCATGCACAATGGATAAGACAAAATGTGCCATATTCTTCAGCCATAAGGAGTAATTAAGATGTGGGACGTCCCATATATATATTCCCCTAATCACAGCCCTCGTTCAAAGGAACCAGCTTCTCTTTGTAATATTCTATAGTTTCTTTTACAACGAATCTTCTTAATGCTACAAACCAATCTCTCTAAAATATTAAACTAAAATTTACACCTTTTTATCATTTATTTTAGACTTTCCTCACTCACAAAATAAGTAGATTTTCCTCAGTCAGACTTCTGATTTTATACTTGTACTTTACCAATACTATACAACATATTTTACATGCTAATTAAATAAAAGGTATAAAAGATTGATTATGGAAACCATAAGATAAAAGGGATAAGTTTATTCATCCATCATAGCTTCTATTTTATAATTTTCTTATGCATATGTTCATCTTCTTTTATATAGTTCATTTTATGATAGAGTTTGTTAGAAGTCTTACGTCGACTAGAGATACGACCAATTTATAATATATAAGTGGGTGCAAACCTCACCTTACAAGCTGGTTTTGTGAGGTTAAATTAGACTTAAAGCCACTTTCTAATATAGTATCAAAACTATAATTAGAACATATTTTAACAATATTTCTTGTCGCTCGAAATATATATACCTCAATATGTATATATCTCGGCGTAATGTACTCAGATTATTCTTAATCCCTTAACTATTCTAACTAAGGCCCTTCTTCGTGCATTTTATCTTTTATTTTTCTGGTTTCTGTTCGGTCGATTATTTGAAAAACATACTTAGACTCTCGAAAAACAAACTTCGACTCTCAAATAAATGTTTGGTTTTGGTTTTGATAAATGCAATAATATAATAGTTGAAAAATATTAAATGTTTTACCTACTTATATCTTATTTATATGAATTTATACTTTTTAGTAGGTCTAGTTACGATTTAATGACTTTCTACACTTAATCATTCGTAAAACATCCTTCTAATATTATTTATGCATTGACCTATCGATTTAAGGAGTCAATTTCGACAACAGACGCATTCTAGTTGTGATTTAGAGAAAATATACAAGTATATATATAATTTGGAGCCGCAACTAGAAGTGAGTGATCAACAAGATATATTAAAGCATATATGTATGTGGGCCATTAATGTTTTTTATTTATTTTTTAATTTTTTTAGATGAGCATATATGGTTTTTTAGATATGAATAAGTGTTGGAAGTACAGGATTTGAGAAAAGCGAGGAAGAGAGAGAAAGGAGAGAATTTTTTTCTGTTGTAAAATGTATATTTAAATATTATAATGGGTAATCTTCTAATCTTGTTGTGCAATGAAGATCAAATTTATAATATATTTTACAATAAGATACAAAAGTTTAACATAACACAATACTAAATACAAGGTTTATAATTTGAAGGGAAACTTGTACTCTTGCCATTGTAGCAATGATGGAGAAGAATATGGAATGCCCACACAATCTAACATGTTTACAGTATGATCTAATTTATTTTGTACTTTTTTTTATGCTTAATTTACTTTTTGTAGCTTTACTTTATTGGTCAAATTATGGTATAGAGTGATTGCTCCTTTTTCAATCGCATGTTACTTGATTTTGTTGTAGTTGTGTGGCGTGTGGCATAACAAGTTTCAGTCCAAGAGAGAACCAAATATTCCAATTGCAGCTTTCCTAACTTGCATTTTTCTTTTCCCTCTATTTCAAATGCTTTTCTTTACCATAATATATAATCAATTCTCATGTCAGAATCTTCCTTTTAATATCTCTTATTCTTCTATTTCAGACCAAAATATCAATTTTTCACTTTCTCTTCAGACAAAATCAAAATTCAAATTTCCGACTTTCTCATCAAAAATTTTCTCCATTTCATTATTTTGCTATTCTTTTTCAAATATTAAATAGGGTTTTGTCATAGAATGAAAACAAAAATTATGCTAGAAAGATGTGTAGTAAAAGCTTTCATTTATTTAGTAAAATTTGATTTGCTTAATTTGTATAATTTCTTCTTTCTCATTATAGCCTTTTAGCCCGTCAAAATAAGCAAGAAAATCAACTTTTCCTCATTTCTAGTACATGTGTATTCTATGTCTTTATATATTTTTCTTTCCAATTCTATTCAAGATTATGAGCACAGAAACAATATGTATGATATTTTGGATGAGAAAAATATTTTTATGTAATTTATAAGCTATTCAACACCTAATGGAGATAAAAAGGAGAAAATAATTTATATGATAGGTCATGCAGTGATAAAAAAAAAGAGGGCGATAAAGAAAAATAAGATATGTTGATAGGTATATAAAAATAAAGTTGTCAACGTGAAAAATGATTAGACGTAGTGAAAAAAACAAAATTAAGCTATAATGTCTATATCATGTTTTTTTGTGTTACAAATTTGTTGACTAATATATAGCTTATCAAGTCAAGACAAACATTAAATCGATTTTTTCACTTATATATATGATTTTACAATATATATATATATATATAAGATATGAAAAGTTTAAATAAAAATTACTTCACACGGTGTGACCTATGACATCGAACCATTTTTATATAGCTTTGTTTAAAAAGTGGACATGTCTAGTCTTGTCTAGAAGAAAACAATATGATCCCTATAATGTAATTAATGAGTATCAAAAAGAATATAAAAATAATAGAATGAATAAGAAAACATATCAATTAAAAGCCACGTTGAAAATATATCATAAAATCGATTTTTAATTGTTTGATGAATATGAGCATATTATTATATTAGCCATGTTGATGTTGAATATGAAGTGAAGTATATATATTGTTTGGGTGAGGATTGGTGAGACAGTGAATGAGAGAGAGAGAGAGAGAAAGTATATAACATAACATAAGATGTCATAAGATTAGAAGCAAGGCAACCTATTATTTTCCTTTTACAACATTGTACGTAAAGAATGACAGGATAAGGAGTCTTTTGGCACCGTAGTTGCATGAAAATACACACTCTCACACCAAAGCAAAAGAATGGTGTCGTATTGGGAGCTTTCTCCGTATAAAGCAAATCAAGGGTTGTCTCCATGTCACGCTCGATTCCAAACCAGCTAAGCCCTTCTCTCTCAGTTCGAGAAAGTGCAACATAATCCCTCCAACCTATAAAGAAAACCAACCACACCCTTAATCCTTCGCAGTAAAAAAACTCCTTCCTTCCCTTAACTCTCCCTTTCTTCTCTCCCTCTCTTCTCTTCTCTTCTCTTCTCTTCTTCCCACCATTCCACTTCAATCATCATGCAATCATACTAACAACAATACCCTTTTCTGTTTTTCTCTTTTCTCTTCATCCATCTCTTATACATCCTCCTCCTATCCTATCCCATAATCATATATATATATATATATATACACGTAAGTATTATTAGGATAGAGAGAAGAAAAAAAAAGACTTGCATATATGGCTACTAGTACTAGAGCTAGTACTAGTTTTTTCCTTCCAAAGTTCTTTAGAGCACTTCTTGTGGGGGGGCTTCTTTGTCTTCTCCTTTTGGGTGGTGGTGAAGGATCAAGACAACCAGCTACACAATGGTCTGAAGAAAGGGTCAAGCATGGAGTGGTAGTTGGTAGAGATATGCCTGTCGACCGTGAAGAATTGGACTTTAACTACATGAGCAAAAGAAGAGTTCCCAATGGACCAGATCCTATTCACAACAGGTTTGTCTTGCTTTTTTTGACCCAGATAAGATACACAGATTATGTATTGTTTCTCATGCATGTGTGTCTTTTGATTTCAGTCTGTGTTTCTCTGTTCATTAGTTGATTAGATGTGTTTTGCTTTTCTCCAGCGTTTTCTGCCACCGAGACATGCATTACTTTTGATAACAAGCAATAGTACGTATGTATGTCGCAAGTTTAGAATATGGATATATTATATTGTTGGTGTGAAAGAAAAAGGAATGTGCAAACTTCAAAGTAAAAGACCATACAAATATTATATATAAAGTGTTTGGAGTGTTTATGGCTCCTCTGTTCCTGTCATGGATATGAGATCACCCTGTTACTTGGCTATAATACTTTTGCTTTCCCCAACTCTCTCTAAAATTTTCACTTCATTCTTTTCAAATATAGTACTACTAATGATTTTTCATGCTTATTGAGAAGTTTATAATCATAGCTTTCACATTTCTGACGTGATTATTCCTTACTTGTTAACAATGACTTTACTCATCAATTTCATGTTTAGTGATTCCTGCTATAAAATGAAGCTTATCACAGAAATGAAGAAAAGCCAACTATAGGGGTTGGTTACGACGCTTTTAACTGTTACATTGAATTGTTGATTTAAATTCTTTCAACATGAATGCCTCTTTATGATAGATTAGTACATAAACCCATAAAAAAGATAAAGTATATATAGCTAACAACTTTATTCCACTTCTTAATTAATCACGAGCCACTAAAGTTATTCATGTCATTCGCTTCTCTTCATTAAGAAACTTTTAAACTTTTCTTGGTGTCTTTCTTTACTTCTTTAAGCATGCATGGAGTGAGAGTTGCTATAAACTGTGTCAAAGATAATAATGGTTACTTGTCAATGCATTTTGTTGAATAAAACTGTGTTCATTTGCGTCCAATGTTACTGAGCTAAGGTCTAAAGACTAATTTGATTAAAACTGTTTGATAATTGTGTTCAGGAGAGCTGGAAATTCTGGTCGACCACCTGGGCAAGCTTAGGAGGATGGGAATAAGACAAGCTTCAGCAACCTTGCAGAAGATGACAGAATATGTTAATTAGACATGTAGTTGTGAGAAGTGAGAGTATATATATCCCTGACCCTGAGCTTCTTAGAATTGTAGCTTACAAGCAAGGGCTAATCTCTAACTTGCGGAAATTGATTTGTTATGGGAAGAGTTGTTTGTGGCCTAAAGAGGGAGAAAGGAAGCTTGTCCCACAGAAAATAATGAGGTGAAAAGATAGTTTGGTGAGTTTCTACAGAAACTGAAATTTAGTGAGTGTTTTAGTGTTTTGAAGTTGTTGTGATATGAGAGAGAGGGTCACAAATTTCAATGGAATGGAGATCAGTGCTTGCATGTAAAGCAATTAACGTACCTTTAAAGTTTAAAAGCCAGAAAGATGTTGTAGCAACAGCAGCAGCCATGCATGCTTTTGGAGGGCTATACAAAAGTCTTGTATGTTAGGGGAAAAAACAAAGAGTCTTGGCTTTGGTTTGCACACTACTAAGTTTGGTGATTTCTGTTTTTTGTTTTTTATTATTATTTATTGTAAAGATTAGCCATGAGTTCCTAAAGTAAAAGTAAATTCCACCATTTAAAGGTGTTGGCGCACCTGTAAAAGAAGGGTGTTTGCATCTTGTGTTAGTCTTTTTCACTAGATTCTTTGGTGGGGTGCTCAAACTCATTGCTCTTCACTCCATTCAAACATTTTAAACTGTATTAGATTCCTATTATCTCGTGCTAACAAAAGAACATCATTATTAAATCAAAATGAAAAAAGAGGTCTTCAATGTTTCAAAGTGAAAAATTAAAGGATGCCCTGAACTCAACCATTTCTATGTTGTTCTGCTTTTTCTTCTCTTGTTTTGTTTTCCTTTGCTTTGATTGGATTCAGAAGCAACGAATGTGTACATAGCAAGTGTGATTCAAATTCCACGTTTACAAAAAAGGGGAAAAAAGGATAAATTTTTTAACTTGTTCTTTTTTTTTTCTTTCTTGAGATTTAAGATAGGAAAAAGAGAGTGCACAGCTACTTTCATTAGTGTCCCACCATTTTTCTTCTTCCTCTATTTATAGGAAAATATGTATAGAAAAAGCATAACTTATATAATGCTCATAGTCCCAAGAAAGGTTTACTTTATGAACAAGACCAATAAATAGTGGTTGAAAAGTTATATATGATTATGTATGAACTTGCAACCAGTGGTTTTTCATATTCATATTTTATACTTATTTCATACTTGTCTTTCTTTCTCTTCTAAAAAAAATGTCCCGTTTCACTCGTACAAAGTGTAACCCAGAAACAATGTGGAAATTCTGTTTCATAGTTCAAAAAAATTAGCAATGCATCCTTTTCTAACTTGCACCAAATATTGACGTGGACGGGTTGAGGGCAGGGCAGAAATTGAAAGCAACCACTTTCCCAAATTCAAATTCATTTGAAGGATTGTGAGAAGGAAATCTAGAGAGAGAACGAAACCCTCCCAGCCGTCAGTCGTCTCCCTTGCCATCGTCCATCGGAGGTCCACCCACAGCGGCTGATAAGTTGTCGTTGAAGCTATTAAATTAATACTACTTTTCAAGGCAACTTCAGTATTGCCTAGTAGTATTCCAGAAAGTAGATAGGGCTAAAGTAACCCTAAGTCGTCTCCCAACGAACACGAAATTGCTTTCGAATATCTGAAACTTATGAATGCTATGCAATGCTTAAGAATAAAAGTGAGGATGTTCAAAGGTTGTTGTAAAACAAATAGAAAACTTAAAAACAATTATGAAGAAACAGGCTAATTCCACTGCTTTTCCAAAATAGATTCATCATCGGTTATTCATAGATCATTGTTCAATTGATTATTGTTTAAGTTTCAAATTAATTAAAGTACATTCTTAATTAATTTGAGGGCGATCATGCAGTTAATCAAAGTACATTCTCAATCAAATGCAAGACCTTTTTAGATTATTCACAATAAATTCAACCAAAGTACATTCTCAATCAAGTTTATTGTGTTTAATCATGTCTATTCTTAAATCTCTTAACCAAATTAAAAGTTAATCAATCAAAGTAAATTCTCAATTGATTTTAGTTGAAATTATTACTACCAACCAAAGTACATTCTCAATTGATAGTAAAAACCATTTAATCATGTGAAAGTTCCTAAATTAAATCAAAGTAGATTCTCAATTAAACCTAGAAACCCTAGAACTCATATAATTAATATGCATGTAGATTCAAACACATAATGATGCAAAAATCTTTGCTTTTAATATGATAGAGAGATGAAAGACATAGAGAGATCAACTTAAATCAATAATCAAAATAAACAATTGCATTAATTCACTTAACCTCAGAATCCATAATGAAATTACAGCAGAATAGCCCTAGGAGCTTAGAAACACATAATGAAAGAAAAGTGAAAGCAGTGGTGGATGAATGAATGAAGCTCCCCCTTTTCAGCCTCCCCTGGATATCTTTATATAGGGCTTGATTGGGCTTGGACTTTGAATCTTCTGTTGATAAAATCTTTTATCTTATATCTAATATCTTTCAAATATTCAACAGATTTAATCAGTTTTTGAGAATATTTGATAATATCTTTCCTAAATCAAAAAGATTTGGCAAATATTATCTTTTGGTATTTATTGATATAGTTAAATAAGATAATTATTTAACAATATCAAGTAAAATATCTTAAGATATATTTTCTTCAAAATATCTTCTGAAATATCTAACGGATTTAAACTTGCCTAAAATTACATTTCAACCCTTTTTATTTTATTTACACATAAGTCCAAAATTTTCCTCTAATTGTAGTTTAGCCATCTCTTTCTTTTCAAAATTGCATAAGAGTCCTGAGTTGACCGGATTGGACCATCTTTGACCATTCAATTTCATGTTTTAAATGAATAAAATTTTAACTTCAGCTGCACAAATAAACATTAGAACATCCAAAATAATTTATGCAACTAAAAATCACATTTTAAGCATCTTTAATTCCCAAACCCAATAAATCCAATTGTCACAAATTCACTTTAAATCAATCATTTAAGCACAAATATCTCATCAAAAATTTCAATTTTAAGACATAAATGTGGGCATAAATATGCACTCATCAGCGGCGCCGACCATCATCTTCTCGGGTCTTCCCACCGACCACCTTGGCGGCTCTTCACGCCAGTCATTCTTCCCACAACGGCCACCGGTCACCATGACGGGCCGCCCTTGCTGCCGTGTCCTTTCGCCGGCGTTCCGTTAGAGATTTTGAGAAAGGAACCGTAGAGAGAGAAACGCTCCCTCCGAAGAGAACCACCGGAGAACCACCCACCGATCAACGGCCACCGGAGAACTGCCCACCGTCTTTTCCCATCGACCATTTTCACGTCTCTTCCCAGAAGTCGCGACTCTTCCCACAGTCCTCCCGTTTCCACCGTTAGTCTCTCTTCAACGGCCACCAGCGGACAGAGCCGTCTGTTCGAGAAGGCCACCGGCGGATAGAACCGTCTCTTTGCGGCTCTTCCTACCCGTCATTCGTCTCGCAACGGCCACCGGTCACCTTCTCACCGCCCTTGCTGTTGTGTCCTTTCGCCGGCGTTCCGTGAGTGTCTTTTTGCGTTAGCTTTGGTTCATGTAATAATTAGATTGTAAGTTGTGCACATGCATTGGTTGGACATGTATGAGGTAGGGATTAAATCAATGTCTGCCAAATTGAAATGGATTATTTCGTTTAAGCCTATGATTTAATGTAACTGTGTAAAGGTTGATTATATGAAAAGGATTTTTTCAGTGCTTTATCATAAATTGTAAGTTGAAGTAAATTATTAGCATTGCTTGAAGGAATGTACCATGTCCTGTCCAATTCACCTTTGTAAGTCAATGACATTTTGGCCATATGAAATTGTATCAAACCATTAGCTATGTTCAGTTTCATTGTTCGAACTAAGATGAAAAAAATTAAGAGCCCTGAATAATATTCTTGTCCACTGAAAGCTTGTTAAGAGTTAATGTGCCTAGGTTGTCACTGCATAACACATCCATTCCAGCCATCTCTTCAATGGTAGTCATTCTCTTTGTTATGGCACCCTGCAAAGGATACACCCAAATATATTCAATAGATTTAAACTTCCTTCCCTAAGGAAACGTTAAAATTATTGGTGCAGAAACAACAGTGGTAGCATAGGCAGTATAAGTGGGTAGTTTAGGCTAACTTTATGCACGAATAGGGCATCTTTCAATCAACAACTTATTCTAAACTTCACAACTTAATTATTAACCAATTACAACGAATATTAATCATTAAATAATTTTTAATAAGACATTTATACTCACGTCCATGACCAAGAAACAGTTTATGTTTCCACTCATTTTTCAGAGACGAAACTGGTACCAATGCCAGTATAAGTGGGTAGTTTAGGCTCACTTTGTGCACTAAGATGACATGTTTCAATCAACAACTTTTCAACTACGAGCTTTATTTCATAAACCAATTATATTCAATAAAATTCGTTAATTATCATTTTATAACACAATTATATCGAAGTTCATCTCCAAGAAACAATTTGTTTAAATCCATGATGCACAAACGAAATTGGTAGCAAAAGCATTATAACTGGATAGTTTACGGTAACTTTCTACACCAAGAGGGCATCGTTAAATGAACAACTTATTTTGAAATACTGAGACTTTATTATCAGTCAATTATATTGAATAAAATTCTTTAATTAAGTTGTACTAAGACATTTTGAATTAAGTCCATCTCCAAAAAAAGTTTTATGGTTGAAGTCATGCTGCAGAGACGAAAGTGGTAGCAAAGGCATTCTAAGTGGGTAGTTTAGACTAAGTTCCTGCACCAAAAGGGCATGTTTCAATCTGTCACTTATTTTGAAATGGATATTTTAAGTGAAAAAAAATACCTTGTAAATAACACCTTAAACACACATTATCAATAATAAATCCTGGACATTGTGCAACAAATATCGTACCCACATAATGGACGATGTTGTATTAAGCCTTGTCAAAATCATTACCAAATGTAAATGAAGCATCATTCTTATGTTGAAATAGCATTACTAATTAATGTTAATAATAAATTGGTTTCATCAAAATTTAATACATCAACGGTATATATTGGAAGACTTCTTTTCGCTGCACATTATCAGGATGAGAAACATAGTTGTCCCTGATCTCTTCAAGTTCCTCCTGCAATCAAATAAGAGTTGTAATTAACTATAAATTTTCATTACATAGACTACTATAGTTGGGCATTGTTTTGCCTTCATATAGAAAATGACATCTGAAATGAAACATGATATTACCTTCCCTCTCATTCATGGCTATACGAAAGTAATTGAAAATGAAACGTAATTTTAATAAAACAATGTTCAAATGAAGGAACCTACCCCAAAATTTGTCAGTGACCAACATCAATGTTCTTACCCCTAAACTTCTCCGTCTATAGTTTAAATCGGAAAGCACCTTCTTTGAAGCAGGCCATGTATAAAAGTTTTGATACAAAAATAATGTCATATGAATTATCAATCTTTATATTGCATCTTTTTTATATCAAAGTTTTATAATCAAGCAATTGTAACATTTCGCATAAAAGAGATAGGATGATTAATCCATTCAATCTATCTGAAAACATTGTTAATCTAAGTTAAGATTTAATCAATTTTAATTTGAAGAAACTTTTCTCCACAGTTACCGTTATTGTTAATAATACTTTATAAGAAGGTGCTTGTACAATCAAATATATTTATTCTCTTTTTTGGGGGAGACAGGTATGTATCTCATTCCTTCTTTTATTAGTTCCTTCTTTTGCAATTATGTATATTAGAGGTGTGAATGTTGATTAAAGTGCAAACATATATTAGTTTTCATATAACAAGTATGAACACAGATAGAATGCTATCAAACATATATTGTAATGGTTAAAAACAACTAAGATATATGAAAATAAGTCTCGCAAAAAAAAATGTTAGAAATGAGTCAACGAAAGTAAGTCTTCACTTACTTTCTTCATTGTTTGTTAAGTGCTTAAAGATTGGTGTTCAAGCCGTTCAAGTTGTCTCGAACAATTGTTTCAGCCAAACATAATTTTTTAATTAAGAAATGATTGAAAAGTGTCTGGCATGTTACCATCTACAAACCCTTTTTCTTTGTTAACTTAAGCGCTTGAGTTACAACAACAAGCTCAAAACAGAGCAACAAGCTCAAAACAGAGCAACAACCTCACATCAGTTCATATAATACAATACAATATTTATGAAAATCAACTTTGAAAATCCTTTGAACTTAATGAACCATCAACGAATTCATATCGCATCATAAACACAGTCAACAGAGCATGACATTACAATTTTCCATTAAGTACATAACAAAAAAATCCAAAATATACCTACCTCGCTAAATGCAGGGTAAGACGGCAGAATGAGAAAACAATCCACGCCGGCGGATGGAGACAGCACGAAGAGGGTGCGAACAACGGCGAACGACGGCCACGGTGGCTTGACCGTTGTCGGCAAGTTACAGCCTCTGGGTCGTCGACGGTGAGGAGATGATCGGCGGAAGAAGAGCCTCTAGGTGGTCCTCCGATGGCGGTTCAACGGCGAACGACACAGTGGCAACGACGAGGAGTGGGAAGAGACCCGAGTAGTCGACGTTTTCGGCCCGTCACGGTGACCGGTGGCTGTTGCGGGAAGAATGACCGGCGTGAAGAGCCGCCAAGGTGGTCGGTGGGAAGACCCGAGAAGATGATCACCGGCGCCGCTGTGGGTGGACCTCCGGTGGACGATGGCAAGGGGGACGACTGACGGCTGGGAGGGTTTCGTTCTCTCTCTAGGTTTCCTTCTAACAATCCTTCAAATGAATTTGAATTTGGGAAAGTGGTTGCTTCCAATTTCTGCCCCTGCCCTCAACCTGTCCACGTCATTTAAATTTTTTTTTTTTCAAAATGTTGAACCAATGACACGCTGACACATAGTGGATGTCAAAAATTTGTCAAATATCGTTTATCAAAGTATCATTTTCCATATTGAAAAGAGTATTATACCATAAATTGTTAGATGATGTGGATTCTTTTCTTTCCATGGCCTATTTTAATCTTTATATAACACAAAATTTGTAATATATAAAATAAACTAATGAAATAGATTATATATTATATGTTATATAAATATTAGCTAAACTTAAAACTGGGGTCTTTTAAATTATACCTATCATTTATCTTTGGAAACATAAGTTAAATACCCTGAAAGTTAGGTTTTTTATTAGCAAAAATAATTGACAAACTGGAAGGTGGAAAGGTAAAGCTGGTAAACTAATTATTAAGTTATAAATGTTGGCTAAAAATATAGTTTTGGATATATGATTACAATATTTTAAAAAATAATATTAAGGGGTTCGAAAACTTTCTATATTTAATTTGTTCAATTTGATATTCTTTTACAGCGTCTAAATCGTTAATAACAATGTCCATGTGAGTCATTACTATATGAGGTGTAAGTCTATTGACATATTTGACAATTGTCAAATGAGAGACCGTCATGTGATAGTTTCATTTTTCATCCAAAATTAAGGAATCGATTTTTGTAGGTTGAGTTTCCATGGTGTGATGAAGCTCGCGGTTTGAGGCTTTCTCGATTTTAATTTCTCACAAGTTGGGTTTTCATGGTGTGATGAAGCTCATGATTTGCGTTGAGGTTGACGGAGATAGAGGTTCATGAAGTAGAGGAGAAGATCTCGCGATTTAGGATTCGTTCTCGCGGTGGTGCAATGTTCCTCACAATCTTTGTGTGTGCTACAGGTTTTTTATGATGAAGGGGGTTGAAGGAGAACAATAACAAATGTTTGATGCGTCACAGTAGTTTATTGGTGGCGATGGAAGATTTCACGATTCATGGTGGTTGCAATTTGGGGTTTCAAGGAAGATGATTGTGTGAGAGGCGTTGTTTGTGTGGCTTACATTGAGAAGGCGTGGAGCAAATTTGGGCTTGAGCTTCACTATTCGTGGGTTCTATGTTTGCAACAAAGAAGAGAATGGTTGTTAGAGATGAGCATCACAGTGATTGCTTTGATCTCGCGATGGTTCGTGAAGGAAACAACCTCCAAGAGTCTCTCCCAAGCACCCTAGGGGATTCTATTCACATAAGAATGAGGAATAGTGAAAACCTTTGCGAAAATATGATTAAATATCAACTTTCGCGTATCAGAGCTAACATACTCGCCCATCGGCTTCATTCTCACCCAGCGAAGCCTAAAAACTTATGCTTCTTGACTTGTAACTCGTTGGGCGAGCCATTTTGCATCCATCGACTTGAATACTGCAAGTTTAGGTTGTCAAACTCACCCAACGAGACAATCTGGTGCACCATGGTGATTTTCTGGTCATCTGGGGGTGGTCCATGACAATATAACCCTACAGGTGAGTCTTTTTCTCATGTTTGGAATCCTCGGTGTAATTTCAGAGCCCCTAAAATGGATATTTGTTTAAAAATAATTCTTTTTGTCGAATTATACTTCCTTGAATTCCAACTTGTTTTCCTCCACCAAAATTGCTTCTTATTTCCTTATTTCATACACTCAAAGAAAAATTATAAGTAAAAACAAACATATACTAATTAAAATAGAAAAAAAAACATAAAAACACACTAAATTTAAGAGTAAAACAAGATAAAAGTTACTAAAAAGTTTATTTATTAATTAAAGTATACACATAAAAATATGTAAAATAAACCATCATGACCTATCTCATCCGCCTTTTCTTACATATTGATGATCAACTCTTTGAGTCCAATCCCTTTTTCATCCTTATATATCATCATTCTACATCTTTAATTATATTTAATTAAGAATCTTATTTAAATCAAATTGTTGTGTGCCACTTAAAAGAAATCTTATCACTTATTTTAACTAATATATTTTCAAATAGGATGTAAAAAAAAATTAATTCATCCCGTTTTGACACGTCTTTTTGTTTTCCAAAAATAGAGTTGGACAAGTTGATCCACAATAGAAAAACAAACTGAAAGTTTTCAAATTGAGAAATTAAATCGTCAAAACTTTTTTTAATTTTGTATTTTTAAAATTTATTATATATATATATATATTAAAAACACATTGTAAATATAAATATTTTAAAATTTTAATTAAATAATGTTTTTTATCAAATAAATTAAAATATTTTTACATGTTAAATTACTTTATTATAATTAATAAGTGGAATTTAATTAATAAGCGGTAATAATATAATGCACAAAAAGTATTTTTTAAATTATTCTTTATTTTAATTTTTATTTTAAAAATAAAAGCTAACGGTTTAAGTTGCTCAGTCTCTTTTTGACCATCAATTTGATAAATAAGACAAAACAAACTAAGAGTTAAAAACTTCAATTTAATCCACAAAATATAACTTTTGAAGATATAGTATGTCGACCTATGAATCTAAACCCATTTTCTTTGTAATAATAGTCTTTGATATATAGATGATAGTATAATTAATATATATATTTTGTCTAATTAAAAATTTATCTTTTGGAAGACCACGCAAGCATTGTAGGCTAGCCACCAACCCACGCAAGTTTTCATATCAAAACAAATAAACCAAGTCAAGTCAAACATTTTCTCTTCAATAATGTTGACTTCTTCCATATAATTTATCAAGTTGTTTAGGAAAATAATTTCAAGAGGTGTTTGATATTTAAGAGACTAACTTAGTGACAATATTTAAAGAACTTAGGTAACAATAATAATTATATGTGAAATTTGAAACCTTTCATAAATAGTAATATATTTATCCTGTTAAGATATGCTAAATATTCTATTCAAGGATATTAGACAATCAAATATTGTGTTAGTTATAATTTAGATATTATTTTAATTTGTGCATATTTGTGCACCTGTCATTCCTTTAATAAATGAAGAATTATAGTATCCTTATATGTATATATATATATTGTACTCTACTCTTTGAAATAATACATCAGAATTATTCTTTAAACCTTTCATTATGGTATCAAGAGCCAAACACTGATATCCTCTACAATATAGGAATCAGTGCTTTTTTTCATTGAATATTTCTGATGGCTTCTTCCGATGACAATCAATCGGAGAAACATAATTCTGGAACTTCCGCTGCTTCCAAGAGTTATATTTCTACTACTGCCGGATTTGTGGCCAAGTCAGGTCTATCTAACTCTGCTCTTAATCTTTCTGTTGTTACTAAGGGTAGTGATTGGATAATTGATTCAGGTGCTACTGATCATATGACTTGTGATCCTCATATATTTACTAGTTTTTCCTCTAATTGTTCTAAAAGTGTTATTATTAATGCCAATGGGGTCTCATCTCCTATTGAAGGTATAGGTACTATATCCCTCTCACCCTCTTTATCAATTCCTGATGTTTTATTTGTTCCTACATTAAACTGTAATCTTATCTCCGTCAGCAAGTTAACAAAATCACATTCTTGTGTTGCCTTGTTTTACCCAACCCATTGTCTTTTTCAGAACATTCATTCCAAGGAGAAGATTGCTAGTGGTAGAGAGAGTGAATGACTGTATTATCTGGAAAATGTCTCACAACAAAACCATAAAAGAGGATTGACTTGTCTTGCGAATGATCACATACAAGATAAAAACAAAAAAGAAATTTGGTTGTGGCATAAACGGTTGGGACATCCCTCATTTGGTTATTTAAAAAAAATATTTCCATCACTATTTCAAAAGTGTAATATTTCTGATTTTTTTTTTGTGAAACTTGTGTTTTGGAAAAAAATCATCGTGTTGTGTTTCCTTTAAGTAATAACAAAACTGATTTTCCTTTTTCATTAATTCATACAGATGTTTTGGGCCCTGCCCCACAATCTACATATAATGGAAAAAAAATGGTTTATCAGTTTTGTTGATGATTGTACTCGGATAACCTGGGTATATTTGCTTAAACATAAAAGTGATGTGTGTGATGTGGTTCGTTCATTCTATCATATGATTGTTACACAGTTTAACACATCTATTAAGGTTATTCGATCAGACAATGGAGGGGAATATTTTAAGACTGAATTAATAGAGTTCATGAACTCTAAAGGCATCTTGCATCAAACTACATGTCCTTATTCACCACAACAAAATGGAGTGGCTGAGAGGAAAAATAGACATATATTAGAGGTGACTAGATAACTTTTGATAGATGGTAATGTCCCATCTCATTTATTGGGTGAGGCTGTGAGCTCTGCTGTTTATTTAATTAATCGAACCCCTTCAAGTGTGCTTAATTATCAAAGGCCTTTTGATGTGTTGTCTGGTCATTGTATCCTTCCTCCCATAGTTTATTTACCACCTNATATTTTTGGATGTGTTATATATGTTCACTTACACCCACATCAACGTACAAAGCTCGAAGAACGAGCGATCAAATGTGTTTTTGTTGGGTATGGAACAACTCAAAAAGGTTATCGTGCTTACCATCCACAATCAAAGAAATTTTATATTTCTATGGATGTGACATTTAATGAGCATGAATTTTTTTATGTTGATTATGCACTTCAGGGAGGCAATGAAAGTGAAGTGCATAATCATGATGTTAGTATGTTTGATTATATAT
>NW_014543238.1:177151-178720 GCF_000741045.1 Vigna radiata var. radiata | reverse complement strand
TGATTATATATGTAGATGACATGATTGTTACAGGAAATGATCAAGATGAGATTTCTAGTTTACAACGATACCTTTCATCTAAATTTGAGATGAAACAACTTGGAAACCTCAAATATTTTTTGGGTATTGAAGTAGCTAGATCAAAACATGGTATTTTTCTATGCCAAAGAAAATATACTATTGATTTACTATCAGAAACTGGGCTGCTTGGGAGTAAACCAAATGATACACCAATTGAACAAAATCATAAACTCTTTCAATGCTCAAATTCAACAAGCATAGACAGAGGAAGATACCAAAGGCTGGTAGGAAAATTAATTTATTTGTGCCATACACGTCCAGATATCACCTATGCAGTGAATGTTGTTAGTCAATTTATGCATGACCCACGAAAGCTTCATATGGATGCTGTTGAAAGAATTTTGAGATATTTGAAGTCTGCTCCTGGAAAAGGAATTTTGTTCTCAAATAATGGAAACATAAAGGTAGAAGGGTACACTGATGCAGATTGGGCAGGTTCAAAAGATGATAGAAGATCTACCTCTGGATACTTTACTTTTGTAGGAGGGAATCTTGTAACTTGGAGGAGTAAAAAACAACCTGTAGTAGCAAGATCTAGTGCTGAAGCAGAATTCAGAGGCCTGACACTAGGTGTATGTGAACTTTTGTGGATTAAAAATGTGTTATCAGATTTGGGATTTAAACCAAATGAAGCTATGAGTTTGTACTGTGACAATACTTCGGCTATTGCAATTGCTCAAAATCCTGTTCAACATGATAGAACAAAGCATGTGGAGATTGATAGACATTTCATCAAAGAGAAGATTGAAGCTGGAATAATTTCCTTTCCTTTTATAAGATCAGAGTTACAGTTGGCTGATGTTCTCACCAAAGGAATGTCAAGAAGATTGTTTGATGAGTCTCTATTCAAGTTGGGAATGTGTGATATCCATGCACTAACTTGAGCGGGGGTGTTAAGATATGCTAAATATTCTATTAAAGGATATTAGACAATCAAATATTGTGTTAGTTATAATTTATATATTATTTTAATTTGTGCAGATTTGTGCACCTATCATTCCTTTTATAGATGAAAAATTATAGGATCCTTATATGTATATATATGGTACTCTATACTCTTTGAAATAATACATCAGAATTATTCTTTAAACCTTTCATTATATCTAAGCCTATGCTTCTTCTACTACGAAGAAGCTTCAATTAAAATAACATTCTTCTAGTTTAACTAAAGTTTTGACCATAAAACATTAAAAGAAAAAAAAAATATATATTTTAAGCAAAATAAGTTTCAAGCTACCACGTATTTAAAATTATTGATTTATCCATTAGAAGTGGAAATGTTTTAACATAAAACCATAATGTCTGTTTTTTATAATATTAAAATTAAAATAGTATACTTAACGTTGATTTAATAAAATTAAATTGTACAGTATGATATCCGGATCGAGCGGTAACGATATATCTTATTAAAGATATAATTAAGGGATAATCAAGAATATTTATTTAAAGATATTTAACAACTAACCAGATTTTCAGGTAAGTCTGTTT
>NW_014543238.1:102821-175071 GCF_000741045.1 Vigna radiata var. radiata | reverse complement strand
ACGATATATCTTATTAAAGATATAATTAAGGGATAATCAAGAATATTTATTTAAAGATATTTAACAACTAACCAGATTTTCAGGTAAGTCTGTTTATATTATATTCTGTTTATATTTTATTCTGTTGGACTTATATCCGTTCAAGGTCCATGAGACAAATTATAAATAGAGAGTCAGGGCCACAAGCCAGGTACTTCCAATCACCTTCCAATCACCTTCTAATCATCTTTCAATCACATTCCACTCATACTCTACTTACGTTTGAACAGAACTCAAACATACAATTGTGATACANAATTCCCAAAACCGCTCCTAACTTGAGCGTCGGAGTGNCATTGCAGGTACNTCCCCCTCCNGTCAAAGATCGAAGTCCACCCAACGGTCAAGGCTGAAGGAGAGCGAGCAGTCAAGACTCAGGAAGAGCTAGCAATCCAGTCCATCCCAGCACCAGAAAGTGATAAAGCCGCGTCATCCAGGTTAGTGTCTCGGTCCCCAAAAATATCTACCGAAACATAAATGCTTAATCTAAATATGAAATTAAATATTTCTTAAATTTACTAAAATATGATAAGAGAAATCAATTAGAGATATGTGTAAAAATATATTTACAAAATTATATTTCAAATAACATTATGTTAAAATTTTATTTTTTAATATTTTAAAAATCACCATGTAGTTTTAATATGATAATATAATAAAATAATTATATAATATTTAAAACGTTTTAAATGTTTTTTTTTAACAATTTACATATTTTTAAACTTTGCTAGTTTCTCTACCGAAACTTGCATAGTATTCTCTTAGGAATTGCAGAATAACTGACATTAATAAATAAGGAAAAAAAACAAAGAATTAGTATTAGATCAAAATTAAATTAAGTGGCCAAGGATAATATTACAACAAATTTATGAGTGAAAAAAGAGTATATCCACTAATTCTTGCCCTGAACTTTAATTGAATATGTCAAACAATAATGCATAACAGATTGAGAGTTGTGAAATATTGATGGTACAATAATGTGATATATTATGTTGTTGATAATTATGTATCTATTTAAGTTATAATACTTTTTATTTGTATATCAAGTGGAATCTATATTGTATTTTGACTTGAAACAAAGTAAACGAGATATTAGTTATAAAAAGTGAATGTATAATAATTTAAATATTTAATACTGGAAATAAATTTTTAGGTATTATGTTAATCAAAATATATATTAATATTAAATTTCATTTCTTTATGATTTTATATTTACTAATACTATTAAATTTGATACTTCAATAATTAATTGTTAACTTTTTTTAAATCTTAATTTCTTGACTATTGTTTCAGTTAAGAGATTGAAGTTATCTTGGTTTGTTATGTGTGTTTTAATGTTCAAGTCTTAGTCTTCAATTTGCTCGATCAAATTAGAGGTAATGTTAAAGTTAGTGATAGTTTGGTAGTTATAACAATTAATTGTATTAAATGTAATCATTTATCTTTTTATCTCAAAGCTTTATTTATTATTTTCAGAATGAATATTGGATTAACGGCGATCTAATCCCGACCCAAGTGTTCGTAACCATACTTTTCTTTAAGCTAATTAATGTTACTCATCATCTCATGGTAATTTAACCGTTCGGTCTTGTCAGAGCGGTGTAGCAGAATGGTTAACTCGTGTACAACAAACCAAAAAGGGGTTAATTGGTTTTGTTTTTATCACAAATCGTTCTTTTAATATTCCTTAAAACAATTTAAACAAATTTAAAGAGTAAGGAAGAGAGAGAATTGCACAGGTAATTTTTATACTGGTTCCGGTCACAGAGATTCCTACGTCCAGTTGTTAATCTCAACTGAGAATTAACGCTCTACCAGCACAAACCATCAAACTGTTACAATCACAAAGAAAATAAAACAGATTAAGGTTAGAACACCTCTTTTGTTACCCCAAGAGATGAAAAACACTTCCTCTGTAACCTACAAGGGATGAACACCTCCTCTGAATCTTCACAAAGGATAAACACCTCCTCCGAATGTTTCACCAAGGATGACAGACTTTCAACTCGACAATAGCAACAACACTTAATCACACTCCCTGTGAAAGTTCTCGCTCTATGCCAACAACAACAACACTCAATCACACTCCTTGTGAAAGTTCTCGCTCTATGCCAACATGTCAAGTTCTCAAAGCCACAACACAAGGGTTCAACAAACCCTAGAACACTTATCACTCTGTAGATAAGAATTTAGATAATACACTTCTTATATTTTTCATATTTTAGAATGTGAGTCCGAATTTAATTTATAAAGATCTCACTAGGATACCTCCAAAAATCCATTGTTATTTAATTAATGTGTGATAATCAATTATCCACTTATGGTAATTGATTATGCATTTAATGAAAGTACAACGGTCAAAAAATTGCTTAAAAATTCTCATAATTGCTCATGATAATCAATTATGGCAAGTCATAATTGATTATTGATAATCGATTATTTATAAGTTGATAATCGATTATCTGAGTATAAAATGAGGTTTTCTTATTCAAAATGAATTTTAACGCAACCTAAGACAAACAATACATAAAATCAAAGATAAACAACATTCTATACATAAATCTACTAAATTACAAAAGCTTTAATATAAAAACAAGTCTTCATGAAGATCTTCCTGCAATAAGAGCACTTGAGACTTGACTTTGAGATATCATTAAAATTTCTTCTCTTTAGTTTTATGCTAACAATCTCCCCTTTTTTATTGATGATCAAAAATATTTTGATTTAAAGCTTTTGTAACCTATACTGATTTGTAACTCATACATAACTTAAAGAAGAGGGATTAGTAGACAAGAGATACATATAATTAAGCCTTTAAACATATTCCTCCCCATTTTTTATCATTATTAAAAAGGTGTTATATATGATTAAATAATTCCTCCTCCTTAATATAAAATTCCACCTGAATATAAGCTAAAAAAAATATTAGACAAAACAAATAACTAATAGTTATTATAATTTTTATTAAAGGAAAATAGAAGGCATAATTCAAAACATAATAAATACAATAAATTTATAAGTAATAATAAGTAAAAAAAGTATAAAGGAATATTTCTCCTTATTAAGTAACTTAAAAAAAATTAAATTGTCCATAAGTTTGATACCTTAAGGAAGAAAGATAAGTAGTTTTAAATGAATTATCAATTTTCTTTTCATTTTAAAAAATCCCCCTTAATTTGACAAACCATACTTTGTCAGGTTTTGGTGCACACTCAAAAACTTCTTCCTTAATTTTGAAACAACCTGCAAAATAGAAAAATAATATTTTGGTACCCAAAAATACTTATTTGGGTCCTTTGGGTTAGTTAGACAAAAATTTAAATTATTTTATAACTCAAGTAAACTCTCCACATGAAACATCATAAAGTTTTATTTTACATGTATTTTATGTATAACCCTTTTTCATGCAATAAAAACATATAACAACATTCCGTTTCCTATTATTATTAGTTTCATAACTATAATCATAATAATTTTAATTTTGATTATATTTTGGAACTTACTTGATTTTATTTTTATAATTATAATCATTATAATTATAATTATATTTATGAACATTTTTAATTTTATTACCATAATTATAATCGTAGTAATTATAATTATTTTTAGGAACATGTTTAACAACCTTTTTTATTTTTAAATTATTGTTACATTCACCGTTGTTATTTTATCAAGAGGTCTCTTTTTATTTAAACAAGAAGCGAATTCTTCAATTTTGGTATATTTACTTTTTTCATAATATAAAATTTTATTTTTCAAATCCTTATTTTCTTCAAGAATTCTTTTATGATTTGATTTTAATTCTTTAAAATTCTTCTTTAATTTTTTATGAACATTATTTAATTTCTCTGATTCACATATTAATTCTTTATATGTATTCACTTTCACTATAATCTGAATTTTCAGAATCGCTAGAGATACTTACTTGACTTTCAAAGATGCCATCATTAACCATCAGACATATGTTGGCTTGCTCATCAGAGTCACTTAAGCTTGTTGTAGAATCATTGTCTTCCTCCCAAGCAATATATGTCTTCTTTTTCTTGAAGACTTTCTTTTGGCTTTTTTCACCCTTATTTGGGTTTGGACAATCTGCCTTCATGTATCCTTTTTCTCCGCAACCATAACAACGATAGTTTGATGATTATTCCTTGTTTTTCTTCTTCTCATTTTTAAATCTTCTTTTTCCCTTAGACTTCATGAACTTGTTAATTTCTTAATGAAGAGATCCATTCCATTTCTTCATCTTCCTCAGAGTCATCGTCTTCCTTAAGATTTTTATCAAGATTTTCTTTGAATGCCAAAGTCTTTTTCTTTCCTTTTTCTTCATCCACGTTCAATCTCCTGAGACCCAATTCATGTTCTTTCAACTTACCGAACAATGCAGTCATTGACATGGTGTTGAGATTTTGTGACTCACTAATTGTAGTCACCTTTGGTTGCTAAGACTTGTCCAAAGATTTAAGAATTTTTATATTTAATTCAACATTATCAAAGGACTTACCTAACCCAATCAAATGATTCACTATATGCGTGAAGTGCTTCTGAATATCTACAATACTTTCTCCTTGCTTCATGCGGAACATCTCATACTCTTGGATTAGAGTATTTCTTCTGGCTCTCCTAACATCACTAGTTCCTTCATGGATGACTCTCAGCATCTCCCACATCTATTGAGCAGTCTTACAAGTTGAGATCCTCTAAAATTCATCCACAGTTAAAGAACATGATATTATGTTACGAGCCTTTACGTCATGTTGGCATCTTCTTCTATCATCAGCATTCCATTGTTCTCACGGTTTGGATTCCTGCAAAGTGTTAATAAACACAGTAGGAACAAAAGGACCATTTGTGACAGTTTCCCAAATATCACTATCAATAGATTCCATGAAAATTTGCATTCTCACTTTCCAAAAAGCATAGTTTTCTCAAGTAAACAATGGAGGTCTATTGATAGAGGCACCCTCAGCAAAGGTTTGATGTTGCCTCGTCATTTTGAATTACTATCAAAGCAAGCTCTTATACCAATTGTCAGAGCGGTGCAGCAGAATAGTTAACTCGTGTACAACAAACCAAGAGGGGGGTGAATTGGTTTCTTATCACAAATCGTTCTTTTAATAATTTTCTCGTAAATATAAATATTCCTTAAAACAATTTAAAAAAATTTAAAGAGTAAGGAAGAGAGCAAATTTCACAGGTAATTTTTATACTGGTTCGGATCATAGAGATCCTATGTACAGTTGTTAATCTCAACCAAGAATTAACATTCCACTAGCACAAACCAACAAATTGTTACAATCACAAAGAAAATAAAACAGTTTAAGGTTAGAACACCTCTCTTATTACCCCAAGAGATGAAAAAACTTCCCCTATAACCCACAAGGGATGAACACCTCCTCTGAATCTTCACAAATGATGAACACCTCCTCCGAATGCTTCACGAAGGATGATGGGCTTTCAACTCGACAACAACAACAACACTCAATCACACTCCTTGTGAAAGTTCTATTTTTATGACAACATGTCAAGTTCTCAAAGCCACAACACAAGGCTTCAACAAACCCTAGAACACTTATCATCGCACTCTAGAGGTAAGAATTTAGAAAATACACTTCTTGTATTTTTCATATTTTAGAATGAGAGTCCCAAATTAATTTATAGAAATCTCACTCAAGGATACCTCAAAAAAATTGTTGTCAGTTAATTAACGTGTGATAATCAACTATCCACTTATGGTAATTGATTATGCATTTAATGAATACACAACGGTCAAAAACGTGCTTTAAAATTCTCATAATTGCTCATGATAATCAATTATGGCAAGTCATAATTTATGATTGATAATCGATTATTTATAAGTTAATAATCGATTATCTTGAGTATAAAATGAGGTTTTATTATTCAAAATGAATTTTAAAGCAACCTAAGGAAAACAATACATAGAACCAGAGATAATCCACATCCTATACCTAAATCTACTAAATTACAAAAGCTTTAATATAAAAACAAGTCTTCATGAAGATCTTCCTACAATAAGAGAAATTGAGACTTGACTTTGAGACATCATCAAAATTTTTTCTCTTTAGCTTTATGCTAACAGGTCTATCATGCAATGACCATATGATTTATCACGTTAACATGGTCCTGTGATTAGACCTGTCATTCTAATCCTAACACCATGGGGCAATGATAATGGTAATTCTTACCATTATATGAGGTTCATTTTAGAGAAAGAATATGCTCCCCTTTAACTTATTACTTGCTTAAATCCTCTCTTTTTTCTTGTCTTAATGCTTATTTATAATTTGGGCTACATTGATATAAATTCATCATTAATCCCCTTATGTTATAGCTAATAATGTGCTTGGAAGAACCTCCATCAATGTATAGAGTTGAACCAGCCATAAGATCAAGCAAATTTGTACAAAATGGGAGAAAATAGCAATACTACCAGAATCTCATGCCCGGGCGCACCTCCACGGACGCTCAGGCGCCATTTTCTTCAAAAATTTCGCGTCTAGGCGCCCCCTAAGGGTGTTGAGCACCATTTGCTTCGGAAACCCAATCCAGGGCACTGAATGCCACTTTTGCTGATGTGGCAGATTGAGCTTATTTAATCCTAAAACGCGAAGGGGTTTGGGTCTTTGGTGGTTTGGAGGTGCGATTTCACTTAGAGGAGAGCTTGGAGGGATACTGGGGTTTATGGGAACACTTCCTTATTCCTCTATGGGTTCTTCTTCTTCCATGGCCATTTTGTAAGCTCAAAGGCTCTCCATGAAAATTGAGAGCCATACTCGTCTTGTTGGGGATAAATTTAACCTCTTAATTCTAGTATTCTTGTTTCTAATCTTAAAGCTTGCATGTAACGGGGACGTTCATGGCTTGATCTTTGATTCATAGGTATATGAACTTATCTTGTGTAATCTAACACTGAAACAAGAGTCCCAATGGTTCATTGATTTTAGGAATGGAAGATGATTCATTAGTTGTCTTAGATCTTAGCTCTTAATGCAGGTTAACTTGTGGAGTGATCAAGGCATTGATGCTTAGCTTGAAAACATAGGTTATTCCACCTATGGGATTAGGGCTAGAGTAGTTTTGTGGATTGACTTTAGTAATTTGATGGAGAGGAGATGAAATTGTGTATGCACAAGAGTGAATTAGTGAAACCTAGCCTTAGAAATGTTATTTCATATCATTTCTGGTCTACTCCATTCTTAAGTGTCTTCAAACACCAAAGTCCAACCTTATATATTTGAAATGTTATCTTCTTTGCACTTGTTTGTTAATTGATATGTTGTTCTTAAGTTTATATGAGTTTTTAATATTGCAATTAACTAGTATTACACGAGTCTCTTGGGAAACGATACTTGATCTTACCATTTTATATTACTTGGAACAATTTGGTACACTTGTCAACGAGTTAACAGCCAGCCCTGGCCTTTTCTAAAGCTAGACCCTAATTTTTTAGACCACACATTAGGGGTCTTTTCCAAATCCCCTGACCCCTAGAGCCCCCATGAAGTGGATTAAGATAGGAGTAGGATTGGGTTAACTCCAATGGTGCCAAATGAAAAAATTTCCTTCTGGACAATAGCACTCTACAAGCTGTCGTGGCCCCAAATGAAAAAATTTCCTTCTCGACAGTAACACTCTACAGTGATATTGTTTCTTTCTTTCTTCCTGATACTAATAAAAAGAGTGAGCACATGTTATTTCTTTTTGTTTTAGCATTGTAAAAATCTTTCCTTTTTGTGTAGGACAAAAAAGACAAAAAAAAGGTAGACATTGTTGATAGGGGGAGCAATGTGATCGCTGAACCTAATCCCTATTATGTTGTTTTTTATGATGACAACACATGAATGTTGTCATGTCATAACAGAAAAATGTTTTTGTGTTATGAAATACATATGTGAAATATGTACATGCTTAATGTGTTATATGCACATACTGTGATAAATGCATATGTTGGACAAACTGTGTTGTTTATGCATACTATTGTGATTATGATGTGATTATTCTCTGTATGCACATTTTGTGTAATGAAAACCACAAGCACAAAAGCATATTTGCATGACATAATCGATTACAGTGTTGTAGTAATCAATTAAGGTCATCAGACAACTTATGTTTTGAATGGTGGCAATACAACTAGCTTGAATCGATTACATTAGTTGTTAAATCGACTAAAACTCGTGTGTTTGTGTTAAGACTTTGGAAAGCGTACGAAATCGCTTAAGTAGTAATACCGGTAAGACCGGATATCGTTTCCTAAGAGACTCGGTCACTACTTTACAATCGTATAATTGCTAACTAATTTAAGCTAAATAATGATTCCATTTTAGTGTGAAATTGTGCAATGAAAGTGAAAGTCATGCATAATTAACGGTTTGAACTACTTGGGGCCAAAACACGTGAAAATGAGATGATTAACGAATATGTGGAATGAATATGTTGGAGAATGATTTCAACTTATACAATCATATGCAAATGCACACAACCATTCTTCTTCATTAACTTGTTCTTATCAACTAGCTAAGTTACTTAAACTCAATCCCTTGTTGAGAAAGCCTAGGTTCACTTGAAAAATTGCAATCCCTTGGCAACCCAACAAGTTCACCCGCATTAAGAAAAGAAGTTTCAAACAACCAAAGGTCCTAGCTCTATCCCTAGACACTATTTCCTTTAGGTGTTTATGTTCATTTCAAGGTTCACAAAATATTTNCCAATACTAAGNAAACCNTAACATCATGCCATGGTTGATCAAGTCATAACAAGCTTTAAGCATAGAAATAAACACTAACAAGTAATGAGAAAAGCATATTTTCATTTAGAACAAGTGCATTTACAAAAGGTTTGTATAGTTTACATCATTCCCCAACATAAAAGAACTTAACTCTCCATAGTCATGGAGAGCTTGAGCTTACAATGGAAGAAAATGGGGTAGAAGGAGACCCAAGGAAGAAGAAGGGTGAGTTCCCACAGCCCAAAACT
Source organism: Vigna radiata var. radiata (assembly GCF_000741045.1). NCBI lineage: Eukaryota > Viridiplantae > Streptophyta > Magnoliopsida > Fabales > Fabaceae > Vigna > Vigna radiata. Next base: position 166,038 of record NW_014543238.1, on the reverse strand, counting down.
TGCTCCAAGAGGTCCAAAACGATGCTTCAGAGCTTCAGCCGCCAAGAAGTTCCAACCCTCGAAAACTGTGTGCCTTTTATAGGTCTAGGGTGCCAACTCAGCAAAAAGTCGCGCCCAGCGCCCTTTTTTGGGGCGCCCAGGTGTGACTAATCAGGGAAAACAACGAGCTGAAGGGCACTAGGCGCCCCTGAGGGGCGCCTGGGCGTGAGCAAATGGCCAAAACAGCGAGTTAAAGGGCGCTGGGCGCTCCTCAAGGGCGCTTGGGCGTGAGCAAATGGCCAAAACAGCGAATTGAAGGGCGCTGGGCGCCCTTTAGGGGCACCTAGGTGCCACTTGTGCAGAGAAACATCTTCAAATCTTCATCTTCTAGGCTCTTCCTTGGTTCTCCACTTTCAAGAGCTTAAATGTCTTTCCAAAGCAAACAAAGTTCCTACAAAATTTGAGGAATTAGTGATGAAAACTAATGTGTATAACCTAAGCTGAATTTATTCACAAAGTTAGATTAAAAAGAGGATCAAGCGTGTTTCAAGCTTCAGGAGTGTTGATTTGGCAAGAAAATTGCACCATAGATAATGGTTAAAATTACGTTATCAGTTTGCACATATCTTTTTCAAATGTCTTGTGATGAGTTTTTGAGAAGAAAAGTTTTTAAAATCTTTTTAAGTGTTAAGCTTAATCGATTACACACTTTATGTAATCAATTAAGTCTGTTATGTTTTGAAAACTGATTTCATGCTAATCATAATTGCTTTAACGGTCATATTTTCAAATATGTTTGACTAACATTAATTACAAATCGATTACATTAATTGAGCATTCAATTAAGAGCTGGGTTTGTTGTAATGTTGTTAAATCTGTTTTAATGTAATCGATTACATTAGTAAAGTAATAGATTGTTTTGCGTCTAAACTGATAAAAACTATATATTGACATATTGCTTGCAATACTGCAACTTTTGATCAATTGTAAATTGTCATATCCGATATTCTCTATGAGAAAAGATTTTACAGGTTGCACATATGCTCCAAGAATCAAGAACATGAAAAATTTGAAGAATCTTGAGGCATTCTTGAGAGGCATTTTTGTGGACTACATTGGTTGATCACATTAGCACTACTACAGGTGTATCTGGTTTGATCAGAAGAAGTTTTTGCAATATTTTATTTGTTGTTTCCCTGGACGTGCGCATCAAGAAGAAGAGTGAGGAGCCTTGCACTTTGAGAGGGGATTCTCAAAGGGTTTCTGCAATAGGGACAAGTGGTTCTGTGTGTGCAAGTGTATTTTGTTTCTACATTTGGTTGAGAGTTGGAAAGGTGTTTACATTTGATAGAGCTCTGTAAAACCCTTGTTGCAATACTCTGATCATTATAGTGAAATACTCTCCAATCTAAAGTTGATTGGAAGAGTAACTAGATGTAGGCATTAAGGCCGAATGAGGATAAAAATCTTGAGTTTGATTTTCTTTCCTTATTTGTTTATATTTTCATTGCATACATACTTTGTTTACCGCGCAAGAAAGATTTCAAGATCATTCTATTTATGCAAAAAGATTTTAAAAGTGCAAGTTTTTATAAAACACTAATTCAACCCCCCCCCCCCCCCCCCCCTCTCCCCTCTTGGTGTGGAGAAACAAGCTTCATTATTTCTAACAACAACCATGTCCACTACTAGTACAGTTTTGGCTTCCACTCTAACACTAAGGTAATAAATTATTTTTGTCATCTCTAACACCCATTTCACTTCTGCATGTTCTCTTCTTGCTTTTGGATCTAATCTATGCAGTTCATCATTTCTCTTTACCATGGTAAAAAATCGTGAGAAATTTTATTGGTCATGTTTTCACCTTCTGGGCTTATTTTCAACAGTTTGCTATTTTCATTCACCTAATTGAATTTGGGATTTGTTCCAATTTCTGGTTAACTGTGAGATCCCTATCAAATTTCTTTCTATATTTGGTTTAAATGGATTTAGGCTTGTTTCATGAAGCTATTGGCTCTCCCTATTTTTAAAAGTGTTTTGGTCCTCTGAAGTGCAGATCTACTAATATGAGTCAATCTACTTATATATTTTTGGTTAAAATCTTAATACTTATTAACCATGATATAGTTCCTTTCTCTACTTTTCGGATAATTGTTACAAACCCCTCAATTTTATGAATTATGATGTTTAATCTATTTTTTTTTATAAAAATTAGAGATAACATACTTTTGGTTTACCTCAGGCTAAAACATTCCTTGTACAGTATTATAGATTGTCAAGGCTAATGTTGCATACTTATTTTCATTGTATAGTGACGTAGTTTGGTATTTACTCACACGCTACCAGTTTCTAACATAATATTTGAGGGTCATAGTAACAATTACTTGAAGCACAATATATTTTCTTTTATTGACACGGTTAATATACATAGTTCGTATATTTATACATTTTTTAACATGATCAATTTAGAAAGTCTACTAATGTTATATTTGAAGTATATCTCAGCAAAAAGTCTGTGATGGTCAATTGTAGTGACTAAGGTTCATTTTGTTTTGTTTGTTGTCATGAAAGTGTCATTATCACATACATGTAAATAGGATGCTAAGAAGGGGGCCTCTAGCTTTCTTTTCTTGTCTTTTGCACAATTGGTTGGCAATTTGAATGTTTGAGAATAAATATATCTCTCTTGCCCACCATATTATGTTACTTTAAGATGCATATATGAGTAATTTGTTTGATTTGAATGGTTCTTGAAAGGGCTAAGGGTTTTAACCAATGGGCTTGATCATTTAATGAATCATAGTTAAATTGAACTTAAATGAATTTTGTATAATTGATAACGGTTTAAAATACCGTTATCTGTGATGTAATTTTGATACTAAATGCACCTTTTTTACTTAGAAACTTGCTTTAACTCGTGTTTTTGCTTTAGTTTTTTTAATAAGAGAGTTGAGGTTATACTTGATGATTTTATCACTAAATTCCCTTCATTTTGTATGCTATTGGAAGGATTTGAAGGAAGAGTTAAAGTACCAAATAGTAGGAATGCCGAAAAGTCAACCAGAGTGTAGAAAAGTCAACAAGAATGCAAAAAAGTCAACCATAGTGCAAAAAAAGTCAACCAGAATGCAGTCTGCGAGGCTTGGGCGCCCAGTCTAAGGGCTTGAGCGCTAGAAAATCGACGTCGGGCGCCAGCGCGTCGAGCTTCGTGGACCAAGGCTAGTTTTTGCTCTGTTTCGACTCTTTTGGACTGGGCCCTGTTTCTACTCTTTTCCGAATCTATTTAAAGGACCGAGGGGCTCTAGGTTTTGTATCTTTGGCAGAAAGCAGCATAGCAACACAGTCTTTCCCAAATTTTTAGGGATCTCCGTCTCATTCTCTTCCATTGTTCATATAGTTTCTCCATGACTATGGAGAACTAATTTCTATTTGTTGTTGGGGGATGACGTAACCTTGTAAACTCTCATGTATTTGAATTGATTCTAATTTTATATGCTTTTTCATTAATTGTTAGAGTAATTCATCTGTTTCAATGCTTGTTGTGTTTAACTCATTCATTAGCATGATTTATGAATTACATGAGTGTCGGGAGGTTCCTTACAATTCAGGTTCTTGTTGAATTACTCGCAAGAGTAATATTGCTCAGGGATGAGGGTGAGTCTTGGTCATCTTTAAGATCTTGATCTTCACATCTTATTACTAGGAATGCTAGGAATTGAATGAATTGGTGATTTAGGACAGGCTTATTCGCCGAGGGATCGGGTTTAGGTAATTTAGTGAGTCACCTTAACATTAATGCAAAAAGAAGAATTCTTACATACATGAGAGGGAACTTAGTGAAATCCAACCCTAACAACATATTCATCTCATATTAATCAACATTTGTTCATTTTTGTGCTCCTTTGCTATTGATCAATTGCATTCATATTTAATTTTCTATTTTTGCATTCAAAACCAATGATCTATTTTTATTTAAGTCTTAATTAATCTTTTTATCACACCACTGTCTAGAGTCAAGAGTCTTCTGGGATATGATACTTGGTCTTACCATTTTATATTACTTGTCTGACTCGGTACACTTGCTGATCCGTCTCAACAATAATCTTGATAAGGGGGTAATTTGGATTGTGTGTATGGATAATGCTAGCTATGATAATGTTATGTAATTGAGTGGACGTGTAATTTTTTAAGGATCAGATGGTTTATCTATGTGTATAGTTGTTTTTGTTAACTTAAAAAGGTATAATTGGTGTTGTTATTGTTAGCTTTGCAACTTCATTTTCTTCTCTCTATATTTCTTTCTCACCACAATGGTGTAAGAACCTAGAAAATAGAGTATTAGAGTTGGTAGGTATATTAAAATAATGAGACCGAGTATTTTATTATAACACAACTTTATAATATAAATAGAATTTTCATTACTCGTCTCATTACTTTAAAAACACTTTATCTCTCTAGAACTCCTTCTCTTCATTCTCTCTCACTTCTCTCTAAGTGTTCTTGATCTCAAGTCATATATTTGAAGATCAGGAAGTGCCTAGACGATCAAGGCGTCAAGGTCTACTCATCTGCCCGATCAATTTGTGGTTTAGAGCAAGTAAGTTTTCAACCCTTTTCTTGGTACTTTTTAGGTTTTTGATCATGCAAAAGAAATTTGTTTTGCATGTGTCAAGAGCTCTTCTTCATTGATTCTTCGTTCAATTAAGGTTCTAAGGTTGATCCCCGATCACTAATCGGTGATTTGTAGGTTTTTCTAGAGATTCCTTGCGAAGGAAGCAACTGTCGGGGATTTTTAAAGTAGTAGAAGTTTTATAGAGGTAAGGGGAGCTAGATTTTTCTTTAATTGATTTTAGTTATGTTAGTTAGAAAATTTTATGAAGATTGAATCGTTTAAATGACATTTCTACTCTATGTTAGATGTAGCTTGATTTATTGAGTATATTTAAGTATGTGGTGATGAATTGATATGGTGAAGTTTAGTGAATGATTAATTGTCTAAAATTGTATGTAATTGTGTTATAATTCTGTTTGGAATATGTGTGGTAAGGTTATTTGTATAATGTTAAAAACTTACAAGTCTTAGTAGTGTTTTGGTAGAAGTGATGAAGTTTTAGGTACTACAGTTGGGAGGAAAGGGTAGAAATCTGGGTTGATGTTGTTGTGGTCAGTTATGAGGTGCTTTGTGAATTGTTTAAGTCTATAGAATGAAAATAAATTGTGATAAAAATGTATGAGGATGGCTAGTCATAGTTTCACATAACTTAGAACCAGTTTTTGGAGAAGTGGACTAATGAACACTTGAATTAGGGGTTTTGAGCAAATTCGGTCACTTTGGTTGATATTCATGAGTCTTTTGGGACTTTTTGGATCCCCTAACTTGGTTAAAAACAAGCTAGAAATAGCAAAATTCAATTTTGGTCCATAAGTTGAGGTTTGGTAGATTTTGGAGTTGGATCTTGTAAGTAAACACTTTAATATGAGTTTCAGATGGTCTAACTACAATTGTTTAAGTATAATTGAGTGTATAACATAATATAGGAGTGTTTGAAGTTGAGAATAATGTATCCAAATGGTCAAGGGTGGTTAATGGTGTAAATTATGTAGTTTTGTGTTGTAGAATTATGTAGACTCGCTAAGCACGTGGAGTTCCTCAGCAAGCAGCTAAAGGTCTGGACCACTATCACGCTATTCGCCTAGCGAGTTGGGTTATTGAGCGAGAGGTTGGGGGGTCTGGACCACTGTCTGTGTATTCGCCTAACGAGTTGCGTCGATTAATGAAAGGTTGGGGGTCTGGACCACTGTCTGTGTATTCGCCTAGCGACTTTGGTCACTCAACGAGAGGTTGGGGGTTTGGACAACTGTTTGTGTATTCGCCTGGTGAGTTGGGTCGCTCAGCAAGAGGTTGGGGGTCTGAACCACTTTCATTTTATTCGTACAGCGAACTGGGTCGCTGAGCGAGAGATCGGGGGTATGGATCACAATTTGTCTATTCGCACAACGAGCTGGGTCGTTGAGCGAGAAGACTCCTAGGTCGCCCAATGAGCTTGGTGATGAGTCGATATTTTATTGATTTCACTTAGTTTATTGTACCGAAATTAAACAGAGAATTGTGCTTAAATGTCCGGTATTTTTGCGTTTCTGCTAATTGTGCTTAATTTGACTGGAAATTCGAATTTTAATTAATTTGAACTTTCTGAGCTAATTATTTCCATTACTATTTTCAGAGAAAATTTTGGAAATATAATTTTGGACATATTGAGAGTTGTCACACAATTCAAGACTCTCCACAAAACAAGTGTGCTCAGGAAGGAGGGCACTATGGTCATTTTATTCTTGGGCTTATAAAAAAAGGGTGCAAACATTGAATTTGGGGGTGACATCTAGCAGGGCATGGGAGAGGTTTTATATTTGGCATTTAATTGGGTGCTTCAAAAAGAAAGTGGTTGTTACGTCCAGGGGTGCATGCAATTGGGTCTGAGCGGTGCAGCAGAAAATTCAGCCTTCTCACGGTCCACACATGTTACGCTCATTTATTTCACTCCTGGAAGAAAAGAAAGGGCAACCACCACACGCATATACATTGGACTTAAAGAGTCAGCAACTTGAACTTGGAGCAGCAGCATTACTTGGGATGAGGAGAAACAACAGCTCCTTAATTCTTCTAGCTTCCAGCTCTTCACGGAAGCAAGCATCATGGATCCAGCAGCATGTGAACTAGCCCACCGTCCAACCTCCACAGCCCATATTGCATCCAACTCTTGAAAGAAACCTGCCACGGTTCAGCAAAGTAATTTGTTTGTAAACTTCCAGTTGCTTAAGCTAGCACAAGTGGCCCATGGATCCTGGACAGTAGCACGCTGATTTCATTTAAATAGAAGAAGCAAGTGGCTTCATTTAGTTGAGAAACATGCTCGGAGCATACTCATGCAGCAAGCTCACGGCCTTAACGCTCCAGCTGGATTTCACGGTCCAAAAGAAGAGCACACGCTGCAGCACTTTTAAGTTGGAGATGTGCACATTATTACATGAGGCGCTGGAAGCAAAGAAGAAGTGGTCCAGCTGCCACCAAAAGGGTTCATCTTTCATTCAGCGGACCCGTGAGCACAAGGGGTGATGTCTAGCAATTTGGTCTCACGATTTGGGTTGATTATAGGCACACGAGAAGCTGCAACACGCACAGCAGCACCACGCGTGCTTGGAAAGAAATGGGTAGTGGGGCCCGTAGAAAATCAAAAGAAGAAGTCCAGAAGAAAGTAGCTGTTGTCACGCCCTTATGCACATGGAGTCACTTGAAAAAAAAAAAAGGAGGTGTCACAAATTTTTTTTGAAGCAGCGTGCTTGATTCACTTGAGCTTGCAGCTCACAGCCAAAGACCTTCACATTCGGCAGCGCATAACGTCCTGCAGCTACTTGAGGAGCACCCCACGCTTCCACGCACTTGACAGCAGCGTCCAACCTTCACTGCCTGGATGATTCATTTTTTTAAGACACATTCACAGTCGTCACACAGAGGGACGTTGACAGTATATTCCTATGAGAGAATGGAAGAAGACGTAACTTGATTACTTTGCTGCATCCAGCCACCACCCCACTTAGTTTTTGTATGTTTGTCATTGCTTAGAATGAAAGAGCTCACGTCCTGTAAGCGAAAGAAGTTTATTTTATATTTTTTTTGTGATGCCAACGTGAAGAAAGCAAAGCAAGCTGATTTCATATTATCTTCATTGCTATTCATTATGGAAGATGGGTTTTATGATTTTACAATTTCATTTCTAACTTCTGCATTGTTGTTTTATGCGTTTAGTCCATTTTACTTTGCATTGAATAATTGGTTTCCAAGCTACAATGTGCCCTTGACCCTTTAGTTTACTCGTTACTTTTGCATATTAATTTTTATTGTTCACGCTTTTTATTTTTAGCACATCCATTTTGCTTTTAGAAATGAGGAAACAGTGATGGTGATATGCGTCTTTAGTTTAAGAAGCGGCACACATGTGTTTGATTTTTGCTTGCTTTTAGAATAGGCACACTGATTTCAATTGCTTGAACCAGAAGTGATTTTAATTTTTAAAAGATGCTTATGCGTTATTTTTTTCTAAAAGGAAATATGGATTTTATTTTTATTTAGAATGTTGAACAAGGTTTGCTTATTAAAGTTTTCTTATTTCTCTTTATTAAAGTTAAGTAATTTACTCATATATGTAAATTTCATTATTCATACAAGTTTTATTTAATTTAATTATGATGTTAGCTTAGGTTAGTTGGTTATGTTAGCTTAGGTTAGTTGGTTGGTTGTTAATAAAATTACTTTGCTTCCCTGAGACTTTTGAACTTTAATTGCCATACTGCTGCTTTGATTATGCTCAATATTTAATCTGTTGTCTGCCTGTGATTAGGTATACACTTAGTTGCCTAATCGGTGTCAATTCTTCGCTTAGATGATTAGACTGTATGGTGGATGACTGATTAAATTTGAGCATTGCATTCGCTTAGTCTATAATTTTGAAGACCGAATTATCCTTCGCTTAGTTGGTTGATTCGTGTTGGATTTGGATTAAAGTAGTTTGTACTTGTCTTTAATCTGGGATTGGAAGCATAGTAATTGAGTTAATGACCAACCGTTTTCATTCTGTATTTGATTCCGTTTTTACATTTCTGTTTCCGTGTCTGTTTACATCTGTGTTTACATTTCTGCTTGCATTCGTATTTTAATTTTGTTTATTTGCATTCACACACCTTTCAAACAACCCCCCCACTACGTGTTTGACCTAATTCTTGAACCACATTTGGTCCTTGAGAGACGACCTAGGAGTCACTTCCTAGTCTATACTGCATTTCTTTTATGCTCATTAAATTTTGCATGGGGTGCGACCTCCATCACTTGGTCGTTGAGCGACTAGTCCAAGGTTGGGTTGTATTTTAGTATTTAGTATAATTCTTTGATACTCTTGTGTATGTTGACTCTTTGAATAATTTAGAAGTTCTATGTTAGTATATACCATGTAATATGATTGGATTGAAATGAAATGTACAAAGTGTATGGTTCTAAATATGGTTTCTGTTGAGATTGTTGACAACACAAACTCTATATCAAACTAGTTTTTGATGATGACAACACAATGCTTAATAACAGTACACATGTTGTTGCATTACATGTTCGTATTCTGGATAAACTGTCCTATCTGTTGAACATGTTTTGATGTACTGTGATGTATGTTCCTATGCTTGATTGTGTGATATATTTGTGGAACATGCTTGTATGAATATGTGGAATATGAACTGATTGATTGAAAAACATTTTATTTCACATTTCTGGAAGTAAAAGATCACAAGCACCTTTATGAACTTAAATTTGTTGTGACAAAGTTCTAGTCCAGTCGAATACACCTATAATGGATTCGACTATGCTAAAATCTTTGTACAGATTTTGTGAATCATTGTTATGTGAGATTTTGAGTTGAAAAGAATTTCAAAGTATTTTTACATGTGTCAGTTGACATTGTATATTGCATATTCGACTGTGTTACTGATCTGTTTGGAATTATGTTATGCTTACACGCTCCAACGGCTATATTTTTCAAAAGTTAGTTAAGCATTGATGACTTGGTCAACTGTAATAAATGTGTGTTGAATTTTGTTGACTAAGAGCCTATATGTTGACTGTATGTTATAACTGTTTTAATATAGTCGACTGAATTAGTAGGCTATTCGACTGAGAAGCAATTTGTTTAACAGAAAACTATAAATACACAGAACACGAGTTGTTCTAGGACTTTTGATGATCTGACATTTTGATTTTTATGTTTCAGATTGAATTCTCTGTTTTAACAGCTCCAAGAATTCTTCAAGAAGACAATGGTGATCTTTCTTAAGAGAGATTCAAAGGGAGAAGTCAATTGTGTTGACTACTTGATCAAAATTTGCACGAGGAAGGTGCTTCTTGATTGATCTTTGAAGGCTTGGGATCCTGTAAAGACGGTTGTGTTGATTGAAGGCTTGGCAACCTGTGAAGTTTGTTGTGATAGGCTTGGCATCCTGTGAAGAGTGTTAGTTACACGTTGAGGATTATTCGACGTGGGTTCAGATTGTAGAAGAGGGGATTCTTGCTACAATTCTGGTTTTGTTGTGCAGTTATATTTTGGTTTTGGGTTAGAGAGGAGATTTATATTTTTGTGTGGTGCTTCTATAAATTCCTTGTTGTAAAAACCGCAACCATTATAGTGCATTTGCTTCCTCAATTGGAACGACACTGGATGTAGGCATTGTTGGCCATACTAGTATAAAAACCAGTGTTTGATTTTCTCTATCCTTGCACTCTTTATTTCCAGTCGACTTTGTTTGTTTAGCAGTCAACTGCGTTTTTCCGCTGCATTAAATTTTCATTACTTGCATTTCAAGAAAGATCAAAAAGCTTTGCATTTTTGTATAAAGATTGCGAAAAGATTTTGTTTTTGAACAAACACCGATTCACCCCCCTCTTGGTGTAAAACGAAGCCTACTTGATTCTCAACCATTTCAAAGTCATGAAAATAAGTTTCAAGGTGGAACCTCTTGGTGAGGTTCAAGTATGTTTAGAATGAATGTAGGGAGCTCAGTCTTGGGGGTTATCCTAAACTCTAACGGTCTTTCATTCTCAAGTAGAGAAGATTAATCCATGTGGTGAAGAGTAACAGAGGTCTTAGTCTTTGGTGCTTCCAGTATGATCCAAGGCGTGGAACAAACTGTTGGACAATCGGTATCGGCTAGAGAGTATAACGTAGCGGAATAAAACTTAAAATAGCGGAAAGCGTGTTCGGTCACTTTTAAAATTAAAATGGTCAGTTTTCAGAAAATAAATTTTCTGAGAGAAAATTTATCGAACAGTTGATGTGCAAATAAAAGTAAAGAGTGTAGGGAGTAGAAAAATCACACAAGCAATTTTTATACTGGTTCGATTCAAAAGAATCTACGTCTAGTCGTTAATAACTATAAAAAGTGATTAACAGTTTCACTAAAAACAGTTTTTCAGGTTACAACATTAATGAATAAAAATATGATTAAACCTTCCTTCGACGAACGAACCGGAAGAAGAACACTCTGCCAACTCGAAGAGAACCGCTCTGACTATCTACACACAAAACGCGAGCTTCTCCTATTCACAAGACCAGGCAGAGCACCTTGCTAACTCGAAGAGAACCGCTTTGACTATCTACACATGAAACGTAAGCTTTTCCTATTCACGAGACCAAGCAATGGAACTTGAACTATAGCTTTTGAGAACTTCCTCTGACAAACAGTATTCTCTAACAGCTTTCTGTTAACAACGTTACTCCTGAAATTCTCAGAAGTCCAATATATAACCAGTCAGTCTGAATATCAAAGGTCAAGTCCCAACTGCCAGTAATAATTGATTATTGTAAGTGATAATCGATTATTCAAGTCCGTTATAGGTTTTTCAAAAATAACTTAAGCAGTTTTAAAAACAGACCTGTGATAATCAATTATTTGGAGTGATAACTGATTATTCCTGAAAGACTCATGATAGTCGATTATTGCTCCTCATAATCGATTATTTCAGTACATTATCTAAAATATAAGTTTTACAAATTTTGAGGACTTTCCTACTACATTCATATTCTACAAATTGTTTTAAAAAAATATCTCAAATATCTTCTTCATGTTAAACTTCTTGTAGCATCATCAAAACAAATTACTTCAAGATTTATCAATGCTCCTCATTGGTAACAATCTCCCCCTTTTTGATGATGATCAAAAATTCAAGTTTTAAAAGCAACTTTGGCCTTCCTGCAAAACATACAAAACTAACAGACAATAACATAATTAGTAATACCTGTATCAACTTATATTATACTTCTCCCCTTTTATTATACTTCTCCCCTTTTTTATCATAAGCAAAAATATCAATGTAACAAAGCTCCCCCTTAATATGATTTCCCCCTTAATTAAACAATATATGTATGAAAAACAAAAGATCATTTTATTCATAAAGGATAGGAATACATTAACATCATAAAGAGAAACATACTAGCAACAAAACATAGAAGCATCAACAATCAAACAACAAAACATACTAACATAGAAACCTATCTCTAAAACTCAGGGCTAGGGGATCTCTCAGATGGTTGAATGTTTAGATGAGTTTCAATGTTGGTTAGGCGAACATCAAGATCAAGAAAATTATCAACCACGTATTCGTCATGAGCTTGCCGCCACTCATAAATTTCTTTAAAGTGAGTTTTCTGTGCTAGACTCAAATCCTCTAATTGCTTAGACAATCTAGCAAAATGTTCTTCCATGGTAAGTGAGGAGGATGAGGGCATGTTAGATGGACCAACATCAGAAGGAGCAGTAGCATTAATTGGTTCCACCATGTGAGTATCCATGTCATCTTCTTCACCAGCATCTAAATGATCATCATCTTTATGAATAATTGCATTTCCTCGAGTAACAAATCCCATTTGGCGAAAAGTGGTGTCTCCAATTTCAAAACCAATAGCTTGAAGTGCTTGAACATGTTCTCCTTCCACATTAACACCTTTGTATTCTAGAATTCTAGAGATGAGAAGAGCATAAGGAAAATTATAGGAATGAGATTTCTTAGCTTTTACCATGGTGTCAACAATAAGAGCAGGCCAATCAATGTGTATGTGATTTAAGATCCCATANAGAAGAAGCAGATCNTGCTNAGAGCATTGGGCATGGTTGGTTGCTCTAGGACACAATATCCATACAATCAAATAATGAATCATCCTCTCTTCAACCTTGAAACCACCAACAAGTAGTTTCCTACCTAAACCGTAAGAAAGATTGAAAGGCCAACAGTCGGTTGAAGTCTGGAATTCCAAGATGAACTTTCACAGCATCATCCCAGATGGTAAGTTGAGCAACGTTGGTCCACACATCATCATCCAAAATTATGCGGACGCCTTTCACTTTGGTGGATATAATCCTATCTCGATATCTCAAATTGAAATAGAAGACTATTACGGGATAAATGCAACCTTTTTGCTCCACTAAATGTGTGAGACCTTGACCAACAAAAAGATCCGAAAACTAAAATCCATAGAAACAATAAAAGTCAAGGCGAATATACTTTTCTGCCATGATTCGCCTCTCTTGCCAAGAATTGACATAATCTGCATGCTTTTCTTGATCCGAAATGGTTGCAGGACGTGGTTGAGAAGAAGAGGCACCAAAATTTCTTCTACGGGTTCTTCTGGATTCAGCCATGGAAAGTTTGAAGAAGAAAGGAAACTTTTGAGTAAGATGAAGAAATATGTTTTAGATCTAATTTTGGGGGTTTCCGGGTGCAAGCAAGTGACCATTAATCAACTATAAGGGGTTATTTATAAGAAAAAATGGAAAAACTAGCCGTTTATAGCCGTTATGGGACTCTCCAACGGCTTTATTTTTGAAATTGTTCGCGCGATAATCGATTAGTGCCAGAGATAATCCATTATTGTTCATCAGTCACTTACCAGAAATTGCACAATAATAAATTATGCCTGAAGATAATCGATTATCGATTCATAATTTTCCAGAATTGAGTTTGAGTTTAAATAATCGATTATTCTATAAGATAATCGATTATTTGCGATTAAGGGATTCCTAAAAGCCAAAAATCATCGATTATTACCTTGTGATAATCGATTAAAAACTCTAATCTTGCAAAAATTGAAAAATTTTCATAAGCTTTGATCTTAAGACATATCTAACACTCCTAGCTCTCTTCTAACCTCATAAAATCTATCCTTAGGCAGTGCCTTTGTGAAAATATCAGTTATTTGATGTAAGGTATCAATATATTCAATTTGGCAATCTCCCTTTTGAATATGGTCTCTCAGGAAATGATGTCTAATCTCAATGTGCTTAGTTCTTGAATGCATTATGGGGTTCTTAGTCAGATTTATAGCACTAGTATTATCACATTTTAATGGAATATGATATAGGAAGATATCAAAGTCTTCTAGTTGTTGTTTCATCCACAGAATTTGGGCACAACAATTGCCAGCAGCAATATATTCAACTTCAGTGGTAGACAAAGCTACACACGCTTGTTTCTTTGAGTGCCAAGACACTAAAGAACAGCCTAGAAAATGACAAGTTCCACTAGTACTTTTTCTATCAATTTTATAACCCTCATAATCTACATCAGAATAACCTATTAAACTAGGTGAAGCATCAGAGGGATACCAAAGTCCAAAAGACTTAGTTCCCTTAAGGTATTTTAAGATTCTCTTGACAGCAATCAAAAATGAGATTCTTTATACCTAACACACACACATACACTTTGCATAATATCTGGTCTACTAGCAGTTAGGTACATGATGAGTGCATATTTATGCTCACATTTATACTTTAAAATTCAAATTTTTGATGAGATATTTGTACTAAAATGGTTGATTTAAAGTGAACCTGTGTGAAGTTGAATTGTTGGGTATTGGAATTAAAGAGGCGTTAAAAGGTGATTTTAATTACATGAATTATTCTTGGATGTTCTAATATTTATTTGTGCAGGTGAAATTAGAGTTTTTTGGTCCAAATTGCAATTTAAGGCCCAAAATCAGGATGTGTTTGGAAAATAATGTACAAATGGGCCAAACAGTCAAATTTTACCCTTACACGCCAAATTTCCCTACACACACCCCTCCTACCACTAATTAAGTCAAATTTCATCAGATTTTGCCACGTGGCAGTCCATTACTAATAGATCCAACCACCCAAATGATGCCATCGGTGATCTTGCTGCACACCAAATAGACCAATCAAAACATGTCGCCTCATCTCTCTTGCCACGTCATCACAATCTCCAGAAGAAACCCTAATTCCTCTTCCTAACCCTAGTCGCCGCCTCCTCCATGGCAGCCACATTGCGCACCACCAGCAAGTTGTCGCGCAACGCATAGCGCCTGCATCACCGGCCACCACGCTTCTCGTGTTCCACCATCAACATCGTGTAATCGTTGCCGCTGTTGAAACCTTAATCGCACCACCATGGTCACGCTGTCACCACCATTGCGAAACCAGTACCACCACAGAAACATCAGTCTTGCATCGCCACCGAACCACGTTCTTCGCACGGCCACCACCTGCAATCCAAAAAACCAGACAAATCGCCAACTTCCATCTCCATCGCGCACAAAGCTCATCACCATCCTCGCGCGAACTTCATCTTCCTCGCCAGAATCGCAAATTGTCACTGTAGAACCGTCCAAGTCACTATGCTCCACCACGTCGCAGACTACCACCAGCGCTGCAATTCTGTCGCACCATCTAAACCTGCATCAAAGTCATACCTACAAGCAACCCAGAATCAAATTCAAGCACCGTGGAGATCTCTCTCGCGTTTTCGCCACCGAAAGGGGTAGAACCAGTTTCGCACACGCACGGACAAGCCTTTTCCCCAATCTGAATCCCTAATTGGGAAGGAAGAGGGCTGCCACGTGGAAACATCTCATTGGCGCATCATCTTCAGTCAAAATTGGTCAAACAAGACTTTTTTGGTCAAGGTCTGGTCAACTAAGGGGTTCTAGTGCAATTTTAGAGAATTCTGAAGGGGCTAAAATGAAAATAAAGGAAATATGAGGACTTTTGTGTAATTTTGGAAAGTCAGAAAAGCTAGAAGATATAATTCAGTTGTTGAATTAATTTAATTTGGGAATATCAACAGAAAATATCTTCCAAATAAACTTATAATTATCTAAATCTTTTAGTTATTTGGAAGATATAAGATAAAAGATTTTGTCAATTGAATATTCAGAGTCCAAGCCCAACCAAGTCCTATATAAAGAGACCCAGGGGAGCTTCATTCAAAAAATCATCCACCACTCCTTTCACTTTTCTTGTGTGTTTCACTCCATTCATGGAGAGCTAAACTCCTAGGGTTATTCTCCTGTAATTTCATTATGGATTCTGAGGTTAAGTGAATTAATGCAATTGTTTATTTTGATTATTGATTTAAGTTGTTCTCTNTNTATGTCTTNCATCTNTCNATCATATTAAAAGCAAAGATTTTTGCATCATTATGTGTTTGAATCTACATGCATATTAATTATATGAGTTCTAGGGTTTCTAGGTTTAATTGAGAATCTACTTTGATTTAATTTAGGAACTTTCATATGATTAAATGGTTTTTACTATCAATTGAGAATGTACTTTGGTTGGTAGTAATAATTTCCATTATAATCAATTGAGAATTTACTTTGATTGGTTAGCTTTTAATTTGGTTTGGAGATTTAAGAATAGCCATGATTAAACACAACAATTTTGATTGAGAATGTACTTTGGTTGAATTTATTGTGAATAATCTAGAAAGGTCTTGCATTTGATTGAGAATNTACTTTGATTANNTGCATGNTCGNCNTCAAATTAATTAAGAATGTACTTTAATTAATTTGAAACTTAAACAATAATCAATTGAACAATATTTTGCCTCTTTACAAGTATCCATACCAAATTTCTTAAGAACAGCAAAGATCCTATCATACCTCTAAACATAGTTTCATTTACTCCTTCTCCAGATTCATCCTTATCTAAATAACATGAAGTTGCCATAGGTGTATTTGCCTTTTTGCAAGTATCCATACCAAATTTCTTAAGAACTTCCCTACAATATTTTGTTTGGAGATAAAGGTACTTCCATTCATTTTCTTTATTTGTAATCCTAAGAAGAAATTTAGTTCACCCATCATAGACATCTCAAACTCACCTTGCATTATTTTTGCAAATTCTTTAAAAAAGAACTATCAGTACATCCAAATATAATATCATCTACGTAAACTTGCACAATTAGGATGTGTTTACCCACTTTCTTAATAAATAAGGTTGAATCAACCTTACCTCTAGAAAAGTCATTATCAATTAAGAATGTACTAAGTCTTTCATACCAAGACCTAGGTGTCTGTTTAAGACCATACAGAGCCTTTTTCAATTTGTAAACATGATCAGGATATTTGAAATCCTCAAAACCAGGAGGTTGACTAACATACACTTCCTCTTTTATAAAACCATTTAAAAAAGCACTTTCTACATCCATTTGATATAGTTTAAATTTCATCAAAGATGCATATGCAAGTAATAATCTAATTGCTTCTAACCTGGCTACCGGTGCATATGTTTCATCATAGTCTATACCTTCTTCTTGACAGTATCCCTTTGCAACTAGCCTTGCTTTGTTCTTTGTGATGTTTCCATCCTCATCAAGCATATTTCTAAATACCTATTTTGTTCTTATAACTTGGTAATCATCTTGCTTAGGAATAAGTTCCCAAACTTCATTCCTTTCAAATTAATTTAGCTCTTCTTGCATAGCAACGCACCACTTATCATCTTGAAGAGTTTCCTTTATGTTCTTGGGTTCTATCTGAGACACAAAAGCTACAGTTAGACAAAAATTATTAAGATTGTGTCTAGTAGTTACCCCTTTTGATATATCTCCAATGATGTTGTCCAAAGATAGACCTCTTGGTTGTTGATAGCTTTTAGAATCAACAGCTTAGGGTGTTTCTTGAAGTTCTGGAGGATAGTTCTCGCTTAGGTACATCTCTTCAAGAGCTTCCCTTAAATAATCCTCATCACCTTGAGACCTTTGTCACATAATTGACTTATGCTTAGGAGGTTATGCTTGAGGCCTTCAACATACAAGACATCTCGTATAGTCAATGTGTTTCTTCCTCCAATGTCTCCAGTACCCATGATTCTACCTTTGTTGTTATCCCCATAAATTACGAATCCTTGCTTTTTCTTCCCAAAGGAAATAAACCTTTTCTTGTCACCAATCATGTGTCATGAACATTCACTGACAAGATACCACAATGACTTCTTTGACTTAGTAGGTTCCTACAAAACAAATTAGCAAGAATTTTAGGTCCCCAATCTCATTATGGGTCCTTGGGGTTAGTTTATGCAAGCATATATCATTTCACAACTTTAACCTATGCATATTTACCATTTGGAACATCAAAATGTTTAATGTTGCATTTGTTTGATGTATGTCCATGTTTCATACAGTAAAAACAACAAACATCAATTACTTTATTTTTAACTAAAGTTCCTTTTTGAACCCAAACTCTATGAGTTCTTCTAGTTTTAGAATTTTTGTTTTGATACATGTTTCTGTGCCTAACATTGCTTCTACCAAAATCTAATTTAGCATGTGGTTTAGGCTTTGTTGCCTTTGCAAGTAAATTTTCAAGAATGTCAATGTCAAACATGTGACTTTTGCAAGATAAACATTCAACAGGTTCAACAGTTGCATTTGAATCAAACAGTTTTGTTTCTAAAGTACTAACTTTATTTCTTAAAACAACTTCGTCATCAAGCAATTTGTCATATTTCAATTTCAATTCATTGTGCTCCTTTTTAAGCTTTTTATGTGCAGCATCAAGTTTTTCAAATTCATTCATTAATTCAAAGAAAGCTTTTTGCAAGTCTAATTCACTAGATTCAAAGCTGGAATCACTTACCTGACTTCCAGTATCTTCTGAGTCAGCCATTAGACATATATTTGCTTCTTCATCTGAATCACTTGCGCTTGTTGAGCTGGACGCATTGTCTTCCCAAGCTATGTAAGCTTTCTTTTTCTTTGGAAACTTTCTTTCCTTCTTTTCTTCACTTTTCTTACTCTTTGGACATTCAGTTTTCATATGTCCTCTTTCTCCACATCCATAGCATTTGACACTTGAAGGAGATTCTTGATTTTCTCTCATTTCTTTACGAAATTTGTCCTTACATTTTGCTTTCATAAACTTAACAAATTTCTTTATCATGAGGCTCAAGTTCTCCTCATCATCAGAATCATCACCTTCAAACTTTTTAGAGCTCTTGCCTTTTGAGGTCTCGGATTTGAAGGCAAGTGTTTTCCTTTTTCCTTGATCTTCTTCAGCAGTTAATCTTTTTAGTTCAAGCTCATGCTCACGAAGCTTTCCAAATAGAATTGGCATCGTCATTTGAGAGAGATTTTGTGACTCCGAAATGGTAATCACCTTTGGTTGCCAAGACTTGTCCAATGATTTCAAAATTTTGACATTTAATTCATCAGTATCAAAAAGTCTTACCCAAACCAGTCAAGTGGTTCACTATATGAGTAAAACACTTTTGGACATCATGTATAGTTTCTCCTGGTTGCATTATGAACATCTCATACTCCTGGATGAGAGTGTTCTTCCTTGCGCGTTTCACGTCCTCTGTACCCTCATGTGTGACTCTGAGGACTTCCCAAATTTCCTGTGTTGTCTCACACACTAAAATTCTATAAAATTCATCAAGTACAATAGCAGATGAAATAATGTTACGGGCTTTAATATCAAACTGAGCTCGTTTATTTTCTTCAGCAGTCCAGTTAAAATATGGTTTTTCTACCTCTACACCATCAACTGTACTTTTAGGAATAAAAGGACCATTTTGTACTACTTCTCAGATCCCTCTGTCAACAGACCCCATAAAGATTTCCATTCTGACTTTCCAAAATGCATAATTATCACCAGTAAAAAGTGGTGGTCTATTAATAGAAGCACCCTCGGCATATACAAGATTTTGATTATGACCGATCATTTTCGAAAATTTCGAAAAACTATCAAAGCAAGCTCGGATACCAATTGTTGGATAATCGGTATCAGCCAGAGAGTGTAACGCAGCAGAATAAAACTTAAAATAGCAGAAAGCGTGTTCGTCACTTTTTAAATTAAAATGGTCAATTTTCAGAAAATAAATTTTCTAACAGAAATTTTATCGAACAGTTGATGTGCAAATAAAAGTAAAGAGTGTAGGGAGTATAAAAATCACATAAGTAATTTTTATACTGGTTCTATTCAAAAGAATCTACGTCCAGTCGTTAATCACTATAAAAAGTGATTAATAGTTTCACTAAAAACAGTTTTTCATATTACAACAATAAGGAATAAAAATATGATTAAACCTTCCTTCAACGAACGAACCGGAAGAAGAACACTCTGCCAACTCGAAGAGAACCGCTCCGACTATCAACACACGAAACGCGAGCTTCCTTTATTCACGAGACCAGACAGAGCACCTTGTTAACTCGAAGAGAACCGCTCTGACTATCGACACACGAAACACGAGTTTCTCCTATTCACGAGACCAAGCAAGGGAACTTGAACTATAGCTTTTGAGAACTTCCTCTGACAAACAGTATTCTCTAAGAGCTTCCTGTTCAACAACGTTACTCCTGAAATTCTCAAAAGTCCAATATATAACCAGTCAGTTTGAATATCGAAGGTCAAGTCCCAACTGCCAGTAATAATCGATTATTTAAGTGATAATCGATTATTCAAGTTCATTATAGGTTTTTCAAAAATAACTTAGGCAATTTTAAAAACAGACCTGTGATAATCGATTATTTGGAGTGATAATCGATAATTCCTGAAAGACTCATGATAGTCGATTATTGCTCCTCATAATCGATTATTTCAGTACATTATCTAAAATACAAGTTTTATAAATTTTGAGGACTTTCCTACTACATTCATATTTTACAAATTGCTTTTAAAAAATATCTCAAATATCTTCTTCAAGTTAAACTTCATGTAGCATCATCAAAACAATTTACTTCAAGATTTACCAATGCTCCTCATTGGTAACACAAACTAACCTTGTGAGTTTCGTAGGGTGAAACCCGTTGGCAATGGCTTTACAAAGCAGTAAAGGCCACTACAACTGCACAACCCCCCATAGCTCGACAATCATTCTAAGTCTGGACAGTCTGGTCTAAGTCATAACATGTTTAGGATTTTTGAAGTTGGTTGTTTTATGTGAATGAGTTATTGTGTTTGATTTATTATAACAATGTATGAATCTTTTTATATGTAGATTACCCTTGGTTTGTGATTGTTCGTATGTTGTTGTGTTCTTTCCTTTAATGATCTGTGGGTGTGAGCAGAGGGAGTGGAGGTTTCTTTAGAGTGGTATTGTACATAGCTTTTGGTTTAGAGTGTTATTGTACATAGCTTTTGGTTTAGACTATTTGTATATAAAGTTCAAATTTCATAGTTATTTTCGGATGACTATAAACTTAACAAATACTTTGAAATCTACAGTTCTAGAAAATGGAGATAATTATAGTGTAGGACAGCGACAACTTGTTGCTAGGGGTCAAGCATTGTTGTGGTAGTCAAGAATACTAATACCCGATGAAGCTACAACATCAGTTGATACCGCCACAAATAATCTTATTCAGAAGATCATCCGAAGTGAATTCAAGGCATTTACTGTGTGCACCATTGCACATCATATACCTATTGTCATCGATAGTGATCAAGTTCTTGTGCTAAGTGATGGTGCGTATAAAAGCATAACATCATTATTCTTCTACATGACTTGTATCCTTTTTCTTCTCTATTTATATAAAAACTGCATTATGGTTTTTTAGTGTATGCTTCTGAAGTTATCCTTTGGATACTTTTGCAGGTCGAGTTGCAGAGTTTGACATGCCTACAAGACTATTAGAGGACAAGTCTTCTATGTTTCTAAAGTTGGTGACTGAGTATTCATCACATTCGAGTGGTATACCAGAATTTTAGATCAAATGGAATGTGTTAATTTTTTCTTAATGTGGTGTCTTAAAGACAGTTCAAAAGTTAATTTTCAGTATATTAACATTTCAGTGGTTGTATTTAAATGAGTTTATATTTTTTTATGTTAAAACGGAAAGTCCATGGGTTGGCCCTAACCCATAGGGCTTTGGAGATATTTGGCCATATGGACTTTTTTAATAAAAGTTTTTTTTGGTCCTGTGAGCTTTTTTTATCCAACCCATGTTGATTAGGACTAAGTCCTATGATAAGGGCTTATTTGACAGGTCTATGTGTGATCATACACGTACAAATATTAAATAATATTGTCACATATACAATAAAATATAAAAATATCTTTTAGAAATTCCTATATTAGGTTTAAAGTATAATTTTGAAGTATTTAAAACATTAAATATAAAGATTAAATTATTAATAAAGGAATTGAATATATTAGTATAAAATATCACCTTTTTTATGTCATTTTTTACAATAATAAGGAAATATACATTAATAAAATTGTAAATAAATACAAGTTTTCATGTTAAATATATATTGTTAAACATCATTTTAGGTATATTTAACAATTATCTATAAATGAGTACGGTGATGGAGATTTAAATGTATATAGTTATAAATCAAATTCGATAAATACATGTGATAATGAGGAGTATGAAAAAAAATTGATAACTTTTTGTAATTTATTTAACAAAATAAAAAATTTATTATTATCAATGCATTCATTGTTTGATTAAAATAGATCATGAACTTCAGGAGATATTTGACTACTTGTTTATCTCTAGGATCGTCAACAATCATATACATAACATAGATATGATACAAAAAAGTATTATACATGTAGTTGGGAATCTAAATATAAGCCTAAGTCTAGTTAGAGATGAGAAAGTGAAGCATCTTAAAATGTAAAATATTCATATTTATTGTTTTAAAGTTTTAGATTAAAAGTGATGCAAATCCTTTATATATGAAAGGTAATGTCAATTTTTTATATAGGTTAGACTTGTGTCTCATTAATATTTGTGTTTTCTAAGTTCATTTTTCTATGGAAAATGTCATTACATGTAAAAAATATATTGATAAAGATGTGGATAATCATTTAGGAAAATTTATACATGATGTTGTAAAAAAAAAACATTTGAAATATGTAGGATTATGTGAGATATGATTGGATCCCGATATGATAACAATGAATTGTTAACAAAATTTTGACAACGGACATGTGTCAAAATGCTATTGGATCATTTAAAATAATATATTTTTTGAAAAAATTGGCGTGCAAGAGTGTTGGAAATTTGTTTCCAAAAGTACCCCTCTCATTTTCATTTTCATCCTCTCTACCCTCTACTTTCATTTTCATTTTGTGCGTGCTCTCTCTCTCACAATGTGTGGCTCCTCTCCTTTCTCTCTCATGAAGCAAGCATGAAAGGTCATCTTCTCCGGTAAGACAATCTCGTGAGACTCCACTAAAGCAATGGAAAACTCCGGTGAGAAGTTCTCCACTAAAGCAATGGAAAACTCTGGTGAGAAGTTATTCTCTTTCCCCTTTGCATTGTTCGGTTCTCCTTTCCCATGTCCCATGTCCCCTTTCCCCTTTTTCACTTACTTCACTTTGATTTAGCCTTTAGCATTTTCAATGTACCCATTTCCATTTTACCCTTTGGTCATTGATTTATTTTTCATGCAGTTGAATGTGCTTCATTCTTTCAAAACGAAGTATATTGGTGATTTGAATGGAAGATTGACCCAGCACCAGAGGAAGTTAATTGCAAAGACACCATTTAGTTGGACAACGAATGGTTGAAAATTTTGTACAAATGGTCCTCTAGCCTCTAGTAATAGATTACAATACCCTTGTAATCAATTACCAAGGCAGAAAATGCCCACCAATGCTCATGGACCTCATTTAACTTACATGAAAGCACATAAATAACCTTTTTTCTCCACAACTCAATGACCTAACACTAGTGTAAAAACAACGTATAACGTCAGGCGTTCAAGTTCCAACCACTGAATAGCCAACGTTAAAAATGATCAGTGGCATTTTTGTAAATAAATGCAATTATTAAACGTCGTTTATAATTGTAATTTGACGTAAAAGGATATAAAACGTCGAATGCCCCTAGCGTTAGATGTTAAAAGGTTAGTGAATTCAATAAAAAATTGAGCGGGAGATTGAAAATTTATTCGCTTTATCTCAGCGAGTGAAACCCTCTTCTCTTCTCAAACTTTTCTCGAACGAAGTTTGACGACCATGTAATCTTTCTTTCATTTGATACAAATGCATGTTAATTAACTACTTTATGTATGACTTTCATTTGTTTTGACCAATTATTTTTGTGCTCTTCTCCTTTATAGGAGCATTTTGCTTTCTCCCTCACTGGTGACGACACTTTATTCCTATGAACCCATCTTTTGAAGGTTAGTTTTCGTTTTCGTTTTGAAGAACTTATTTATTGAACTTGTTTGTTGTTTTTTTTTAACTTGTTTGTTGTTGTTGTTTGGTTGAACTTGTTTGTTGTTGTTGTTGTTGTTTGGTTAAACTTGTTTGTTGTTGTTGTTTGGTTGAACATGTTTGTTGTTGTTGTTTGATTGAACTTGTTTGTTGTTGGTTATTATTGTTTATTGTTGATACTACACTACACGTTCATAGTTCATGTTTTTTAAAATACCAAAAACTAAAATTTGTTGTTTTTCTGCTTTTCAGATCTCGTATAGTTGTAAATAAGGATCTCAATTAATTAAAAAAAAACCGATTAACATCGTATATTGACAAAATTCGACGTTAAGTAAACGTCGTATATTGACAAAATTCAACATCAATTTAACGTCGAATTTTTTAAAATTCAACACCAATTTAACGTCTCCTGGTATGACGTCGTTTGCGAATTAGCCGTTAAAAACCCAAAATATTCGACGTTATACGGAATTTTTGTACCAGTGTAACATTTGTATTGGTGCACTAAACACCACTCATGACCATTAAATTCACTCACCCATCTAAAATAAGAAACATGAAGCAATAACTTGAAAGTAAACTCATTTAGGAAGCTTAGAAAAACGTTGTTTTTAGGAAAGTAATTGCATAAATTAATTTGTATAAATTTCTTTGTAAAGATTTATATACAAATAAAATTTTGTTTGAACTTGGAGAGAAACAAAATTGTTTAGTTTTTTAAAAAAATAGGACTAAATTAAGACAAAATAAGAATACAGGGACCAAATTGAGACAAATTAAAAATATAGGGACCAAATTGAGACAAACCTAATGACACGTGGTCTGATAGTGACATGTGGCACTATCAGTGCCACATCACACTGTCATTGCCACGTGGCTCAATGTCAACTTGACACGTGGCAATTTTTTAAAAATAAAAAAAAAAATTTAAAATATATTTAAAAAATTCAAAAAAATCACGAGCTGACACGTGTCACCCTTTTTAACGGTGTTAGTACGGAACTAACTAAAATGACCTAATTGCTTCAATTTTTCAAAAATAAGGACCCAATTGAGAAAAAAAAAATGAAAAATCTAATTGAAACAAATCACCGAAAATATAGACTATCATAATGATTAAACCTAATAATATCATGATGTTATTTAAACAATAGAGTATTACATTTAAGGAATTATATTTAAAGATAGACAAATGCCCATAAAAGAACGTATACATTATTTGAATTCAACCGGGTCCAACAAATATTGAATGTGAAATTAATACATTTTTTTAGTGTAACTGACATTAGTCTTACTTTGCGTTCTAAAGCCAAGTATACACTTTTGTAGTACAATAAATAACTTTAATCCCTTACCAACTAGACAGTCAAACTACTTAAATGCTCAAATGAAAATATAAAACTATATACAGCAAACAATAAAAATAAAAAGACAAATTATACCGTTAATCAGTCACAGACATTCATGTATAATAAATGTATTATTTTTTGTGATAATTATTTTAAAACTATAGTCTCGAATCGATTAATATTATAATTATTTTTTATCAACATTGTATAACCATTAAACTTTAAAACATACAGAGACAGGTCCTTTAAAAATAATGCACACACGCATTCAATAATTAGTTTTTGAAAATTTGATGTCATTTCATTTGAGTTTGAGTTTCATTTGTTAGGTTCTGGATAGCAGGCTCCCCCACCTTCGCGGCAATTTCCGCTTCCTCTCTCCCATTCAGAGATTATTAATTAAATCAATAATATAATAAAAAACTAAAAAAGTGTTATTTTTTGTTTCTTACAATTTTCTTTTTTAGGTCTCCATTGATTGCTTATTGTTTTTCTGTTTTGCACACATAAAATTGAAAAAAGAAATCTGAGGGAAACAAAGAAGAAAAGAAAAGGACAGAAACAAACACAGAGGGCGGAACGAAATGAAATGATTAAGAGAGCCAAGGAAAAGAGCCAAAGACCATCGCCCACAAAACGGTTCGTTTTGCCCTCCTCGCTTCGCATCGGAACCCTCCTTTTCGCGAGGATCCTCCGGTCCTCCTCGCCGGCTATTCCTGTCGGACTAGTCCGAACCGAACACCACCGATCTGTTAGGAACTTTGGATCTCGGATCTGACCGACCGAAACGATGCCGTCTCACGCGGATCTGGACCGGCAGATCGAGCATCTCATGGAGTGCAAGCCTCTGTCGGAGGCGGAGGTGAAGGCGCTTTGCGATCAGGCCAGGGCGATTCTCGTCGAAGAGTGGAACGTTCAACCGGTGAAGTGTCCCGTCACCGTGTGCGGCGACATTCACGGCCAGTTTTACGATCTCATCGAGCTTTTTCGGATAGGAGGACACGCTCCCGATACCAACTACCTTTTTATGGGCGATTATGTAGGTGAGTTTCCTCTGCTGAGATTCTCTCTATATTTTCTATTAATTAATTTCGTGAACTAAAATACTTGTAGATAGGGCTTGATTTTTTTCGTTATAGCGCGAAATGCTTTATGATGTGTTGTAATTGAATTTATCACTGTCGTGCTGTTGGATTTCGAGAATGAAATTTTTGTTTTTGATTTTATGTTGCGATGCTTCTTTCGTGCATTTGATGCCGATTTTATCTTTTAGAGACTTAGAGTAGCGTTTTTTTTTAAGATTTTTAGCTGGTATCATCGGTTTGAAAGTTAACTGCTACGGACTGATTGCTTGGTTGGGGTAATTTGAAATTTAAGTAGTTGTTCGTCACCTATATATTTTTTAGGATGTGCTGTCGTCAACTAGTTGGAATCGGTTGTTTTAAAGGTTTTCCCGTGATGTCATGGTTGTTAGATTTCTAAATGGTTAATGTTTGACTTATGTAAATTGTGAAATGCACTTGATTATTTGTTTCTGGGTTCTGTATGGTGTGTGTAACGTTGATTCCGCTGTTGAATCTGTATAAATATTGAGTTTTAAGCTTCTTATTTTGGTTATGCGCTAAATTAGGATTTTTTGAAAGTAGAATTGTTAGATGAAGCTTGTTGTTCTCCTGGCCCCTTCCTGTTTTTCTGATAGAGTGATTGCCAAGTGATACAATTTTGCTAATTCTTGGTTTTCAATTAGAATTGTAGTTATTGTTGTTACGGGGTTTGGTGTTTGTTACAGTGTGGAGTAGGTTGGTGTAACTGAATGCAGCGTTGAGATGTTCGTGTAAGCACTAAATATTGAATAAATTCATGAGACTTAATGTCAGAATAGTGTTGAATAACGGGCAAGTTGTATATACAACTGTTGATAGACAATTTGAATTTTCTATGACTATGAAAGGATTTTATAGGAGTGAGTCAACAGGAATTGAAGGTCCGTGATGCCTTTAATTAGCCCGTCCTTTAACAAAATTTGCTGGGAACATAAAAACTATCAGAAGTGATTGATTTGTTTGTATCAAGGTATCAACAGCGGTTGTTGTTATAATAGGAAAGGATATGATGCTTGACACTTCAATATTTGAGGATGCTACAGTTGCAGATATAAAATGCTGCCAACCATGGCAATTATCATCTTTTATTATTTTCTCATGCTGCTTTTAATGATGTTCGGATTAGACTTTGTATATGTGGGCACTTTTCATGATGATACTGGCATAATTTATGCAGACCGTGGCTACTATTCAGTGGAGACTGTTACACTTTTGGTGGCCTTGAAAGTCCGTTATAGAGATAGAATTACAATCCTTAGGGGAAATCATGAGAGTCGTCAAATCACTCAAGTGTAAGAACATTTTCTTCACATCATGTATTTGCCATAAAGCTTATTGTAATATATGTATGATATGTGACATGTTTAAGCAACAATCTAGTATATATCCTGCTTACTGTTTGAGAATAAGTTAAGGATGTGCAGTCCTTACTCTTGCATTCATTGATTTTATGAGAAATTGCTCATGGGCTTCACGTACCTCAATATTCAGTGATGGTTATCTTAGGAAAAGCAGCCTGATTATGGCATTTTTTTCTTGGTATTAGGACATTATAAAATACAAATGATTCAGAATGCAAATAGATGTATTTTGTTGCTGCTGAATCTCTGTAGTCTATCATTATGATTGCATATGCTAGTATTATAGTCATTTTTACCGTATAGAAACAGCTGTGAAGCATATGGTGTCGGGATGATAAAATTATACTCAGATTGAAGTGGATCTTGTAAATGGATACAGTGGATTGTTTAAATGAAATGTTACAGGTAGTTTGTAACTTGCATCTCAAGGAACGAGTAGAGGTGAATTACACCGTTTTATGCGTGTAAATTCATATTTATGAGTGGTTTGTGAAGGGATTTGATAGTGGAAAAAGTCTCTGTGCACAAGAAATACTAGCAATTTTACTCTAAAAATAGTTTATTTACTAACCTCTTTGTCTATATCTTTCAAATGTTTTCAGGTATGGGTTCTACGATGAATGTTTGAGAAAATATGGAAATGCTAATGTCTGGAAATTCTTTACCGACTTGTTTGATTATTTGCCTTTGACTGCCCTTATTGAGAGTCAGGTTTGAGTTAAATATGTTGCAGAATGTTTCTTTGAGAACCTTATGGGGGTGTCTAACATCCATGTATATTACAGATTTTCTGTTTGCATGGCGGTCTCTCACCATCTTTGGATACACTGGATAATATCCGGGCGTTGGATCGCATACAGGAGGTTTGTTTTAAAATTGTTATTACAAACTAATGCATTCTGGATTGATTTGTGTGGAGATCATTTTATGCAAAACATGTTAAAAATCTTTCTGAAATATGGTTTGAGAAGTACTTTAAATTGTTTAATGTTGAAATTAAACGACGTAGTTTGTAGCTCTTGTTTTTCATTGGAAATGTCTCGATCTAAGGATGTCTTGTCTTTTGTTCCGTTTTGGAATCTCATTTCTGTATCTGTCTTGTCTAAATTGCACCAAGAAAAATAATTAGATTTCTCGTCTGACAAATGACAACTGTAACCGCAATGTAGGTTCCACACGAAGGACCAATGTGTGACCTATTGTGGTCTGATCCAGATGATCGCTGTGGTTGGGGAATATCTCCACGTGGTGCAGGATATACGTTTGGACAGGACATAGCTACTCAATTCAATCATACCAATGGTCTCTCCCTGATATCTAGAGCTCACCAGCTTGTGATGGAAGGATACAATTGGTGCCAGGTGACCGACTGATATAATATTTTGTTTTAGTACGAGTATTGTTTTCCCTTTTAACTTTAAGGATACCCATTACATTTCTCTTTATTGATGACTATTATTTGGATGACTCTTTAAGGACAAGAATGTGGTGACTGTTTTTAGTGCACCTAATTATTGTTACCGATGTGGGAACATGGCTGCCATACTGGAAATTGGAGAGAATATGGATCAGAATTTTCTGCAGTTTGATCCAGCTCCCAGACAAATTGAGCCTGATACTACACGAAAGACTCCAGATTATTTTTTGTAACTTCATATATCCCTTTGTTTGTAGTTACTGCTTTCTGCTGTTACTGTAGATGTGTCTTTAAGGAGAGAGGAGTTTCACTCTTTAAGTGGACGGTTATCATCAACATAATTCTTTCTTTTGGAGTTTGTCTGCTGTTGCCGCTGCTGCCGTCTTATTTCGACAAACAAACAAATAGAATTGACACAATCGGTGTTGTATATTTTTATAGGAGGAAGCGGCAATAACATGGTATATTCTGTGCTGTATTTTTTTAAAATTAATTCTCAAGTTAGAGAGCAGATTTTTTAGTACTTACTGACCATCATATTCTTTTTAGACTGTTTGATGGTGACAACTGCGGATGTTCAATTTTTTACATAATCCATTGATAATGTGATAACAGGGGTAGAGGGCCGAGTGGAAATTATTGCTTGGAGGTTTTGTGGGTTTTTCCTTTAGCACATTTCTATTAATAATTATAAAAACATTGCTTTATTCTTATTTTCTATTTTTAAGATTTCATTGAGAAAATTATTTCTTAACAAAATCTTAAGAATAAGAAACATAGAATAAGTTATGTTTTCTGTAAAAAAAGTAAAAGTGAAAATGATTCATACCGAAAGGACTTGTTAGTAAATCTTATTTGTTTACTGAAAATATAGAATTGCCATTGACTTGAACAATTTGTTTATAATCTTTGCATTTGTGTATTTTGTAATGTTTTGATTTGATTTATTTAAATATTTCATTTATAAAGAAAATAATTATTTTTAAGCGTTAGTGGTGCAAAATGTTTGTTAAATTTTGTTAAAAGTCATAAAATTATGGATGAAATTGATTTAATAAACATGAGATTTCCCAATTGTGTAACATTTAATAGATTTTAGCCATATTTAAAAGTGGTTTTGTTTTTCTTTCTGAGAATAGTAAAGTCAATTTTTTCGACAGTTTTGTGATATTAGAAAAGTGACTTCTGATGTGTACGTATTTTGTTTTTCCTTTATAACTAACGAGTTAGAGGGTGTGATAGATCAGAATCTAATATGGATATCACACTATTCTCTCCATTTACTCATAATTATATAATTCCAACTGTCCGATTTTCTGATTTTGTTTTAAAATTTTAGTAAGTTTACTTTTTTATTCTTTGTTATTTAATCTTTTATTTACGAATTTGTCATGTTAATTGTTTTTTAATATTAGTTATTTTACTTTAATTTATGAAATTTCAATAACAGAATTATAATTTTTTGAAATTCATTTATTGTTTTATATGTTAATATTTTATTACGATAAAAATATAATTAAAGCTAAATTTATTAAATTATATTATATATATTAATATGTTTTATTTAATATAAGTTGGATCAGATTTATGATGACATTAATTCCAATTAGGACTGAGAAAAAAAATTAATTGAACTATTTGAAATGTCAAAAAATTGAATGAAAAAGTAATTTATCTTAACTAAATTAGAAATTAGTTAAAACGAATTAAAGTAAACTAGTTTTTTGATTGGATTTTTGTTAAAATGTTAAGATAAAAATTAATTAAGTATATAGGAAAAATTTATCTTTAAAAATTAGGTTGAATTTTAGTTGATTTGGAGTTTACTAAATTTCGGTCGAGATTAACTATTTGGAATTTCATTGAATTTTAACTTGGGGTTACTTGGTTAAATTCAATTAAGGATTAAAGTCGATTAGACTATATTTAATCAATTTTTATTTGTGATAGGCTTGGTCGAATTTTGTTAAATTTTATTTGAATTGAATCAGTTAAATTTCAGTTGGAGTCGAATTAGGTTATAGTTGACTTAACCAAATTTGGTCAAATTTAGTTATGGGCCTTCTCAATTAAATTTGGCTAAATTTTAGTTGAGACTCGTAAGACTGAACTTCAGCCGAAATCGATTTGATCGAATTCTGTCTAAATTTAGTTGTGATTAACTCAGCCAAATTTTGCATAATTTTGACTGAGGTTGACTCGGTCAAATTCAACCTAACTTTGATTGGGACTTACTCGGTCAAATTTAGTCAAATTTTGGTCGGGACCAAGTTTTGGTTAGGTCAAACTCCATCAAATTTTAGCAGAGTTGATTTGAACAACTTAATTAAATTTAGTTTGGTCAAAATTTTAGTTAAGACCTACTTAATTGAATTTAACTAAATTTCAATTAGGATTGACTTGATGAAATTTAAATCAAACCGACTCAATTTAATTCGACCACCGAGTCCAACAAATCAAATTCTTTTAAAATTTGAACTAACGGAGCATGCATCATTATTCCCTATGTATTATAGAGCTGTCAAAACGGGCCACCTGACCCGACCCAACCCAGCCCACCACGGGTGGTCACTTAGTGAGTCAACCCAACTCAACTCATTTATTAGCAAGCCAGAAAAATTCGAACTTGGCCCGACCCACCACGGGTTAGTGGGCAAACGGATTGGCTCACTAGCTCACTTAATTATAATTTTTTTTGTTAAAAAAAATTATAAACTTTCTATAATTCAAATATAAACAAATTTCATTCCCAACATGGGTGTTTAATTAATTTTGAAAATAGGAAACTTAAATAATGTTTTCAAGCAAAAAAAATAATAATTTTTTTTATAAAATTAAAATAAAAATAAAATTAGGTAGGTAGATTGGTGAGTCAACCCGATCCACCACGGGTTCAACTCGCATGAGCCGGGTTTAAATGAACCGGGTTAAAATATAACCTGCATAATACAAATTTTTCAAACCCAATCCGGCTCAAACCCGTGGTTGACAGTTCATAATTAGGCTTAATACCTTCAATGGTCCTCTGATTTGTCAACTAATCTCATTTTGGTCCTCAAGTTTGCAACAGTCTCAATTTAGTCACAATTTTTTAAAATATTCACACATTGTATCCCATCCGTTAAGTGGTAGCAGACGGCGTTAAGTGTTGTCCACGTGTTGGAGTGAGAATGTGGTGAGGTGTTATTTTTTTTTTACGTGGCATCAGAATTGGATTTAGGGTTAAATGAGATCAGAAATTAGAAATTGGGATTTAGGGCTGTGGAATTGAAATTGGGGATTTGTTGCGACAGTGCTCCCGTAAAAGATTTTTCCCAACACGGGGGAATGAGTAAATTGAACGAAATGGTTCAATGGTGCTGATGAATGTATTCTTCTGGTGTACAAAATTCGTCATTTGATCATTGTTTTTCTTTGGGGGAAGAGGAAAAAAAGGATTAAAAACTCTTACATATTACTTCTTTTGTATCAAAATTTTCACCCTGCATAGACATATCTGGCCTTCGATATTTGAAACCCAAAGGAAAATGTGGTGCTACAATCTGTCACCAGCCATATGGCAGTTTTTTTTTCTGCATTCAAATTCATAGTCCAGCCACATTTAATTATAAAAGCAAGCACCCAATCAATGTAAGGCAATTTACTTCCAGAAAGAGAGTGCATTATTAAGAAAGACTGCCTACACTTAGACGTGTCAACTCTCCATGATTTGCAAGACGTAATGCTAACCCTCTCAATTCATGACCTTCTAAAGCACCTTTCACTGAACCTGCTGCAGCTAACCTCTTCAGAGCCTCACGCGCAATATCACCCTGTGCAGTAGCATCTGCGGCATCAATAAGATCCAAGAACTCTTTTGCAAATTTCACGATACCCTGAACACCGTCAACCATATCTTTTTTTTTACCTGATATTTTCTCTTGTTTTTTATCTGATAAATTAAGAATGTCATTCAAACCAAGACCAGGAGTATCATCTTGTCCTATATCCCGGCTATTACTCATGGTAAGAAGACAATGAAGACCTCTTTTCAAATCATTACTCTTCGCAACAAATCCCCAATTTCAATTCCACAGCCCTAAATTCCAATTTCTAATTTCTGATCCCATTTAACCCTAAATCCAATTCTGATGCCATGTAAAAAAAGATTAACACCTCACTACATTCTCACTCCAACACGTGGACAACACTTAACACCGTCTGCTACCACTTAACGGATGGGATACAATGTGTGCATATTTTTAAAAATTGTGACTAAATTGATACTGTTGCAAACTTGAGGACCAAAATAAAATTAGTTGACAAATCAGAGGACCATTGAAGGTATTAAACCTTCATAATTATTGTAGGTTTCGTCAAAAAATAATTTTAAATTAATAAACATTAACCTTAACTATAAATATTCAATATTTTAAAATTAAACTATAAAATAATTGAATGTTTATTATAAATAATTTATTTTTTTAATAAAATATAATACAATTCTTTATCAGTTGAGTTTGATTAATTTTATCCGCCCTAACTATCCATTGAACTAGAATTTCAACAAAACTAATTTTTAAGACACTGCTCATCATTTTATGCAAGAAGATTAATTTAACAAATTTTGTAGTTATAATTATAATTTTTAAAAACTCAACCGAAAATTGATCAGAACAGAAAGCCTATAAAGAAGCTAGATTATTAAAGTTTTTTTTTTTCTGACAGTAATGTCCTTTCCATCTCCTCGTGTCCAATCACTTTAAAATTGAAACAGAGTAAATTAAACATCCTAGTTCTTAGAATATTCAAATATATTATCAGTTTTTGATTTGGGAAAATGCTATTTATTTGAATTTTCTTTTACGTGTGATGCTTACTGTATTAAATATAAATTTTATTTCAACTTACTGTATTAAATATCCTCAATGAGTACGAATAAACACACTCATTCTTTTGGGTTTATTTTTTTTTTCGAATAAATGCTCGTATCTAAAATCCATACGTATTTAATATATACTCAAGGACTTAATTGAATTAATATTTAACTTGAAAGACCAATTTAAAACAAATCTACGTCGAAAATGATTAAACCTTCTTTCTATTAGAGTTTAAAACTCTATTTGAGCTAGAACACTTCATTCGCACTTCCTTAATCTCATTTGTATTTACAAAAATTGAATTTCAAAATGTAATAAAAAAAAAACTGAACACATAATTGAATTTTGAAATTTGGTAAAAAAAATCACACTTAATCAAATTTAAAAATCTGATAAACAAAAAAGTTCAATAACTAAATTTTAAAATCCAATTTCTTAAAATCCAGAATCAGATTTGGAAATAAAAAAAAAATCAAAATCAAAATTCAAATTCCGGTTTATAAAAGTCCAGAACCGAATTTAAAAATTAAAAAAATCCTAAAACCAAATTTCGAAATAAAAAAAATCAATAATGAGATTTTAAAATTCAAAAAAATTTAAAATCCAAGTGAATATAATGTATGAAATTATAATGGAAAAATTTAAGGGTGCAGAAGAAAGTTCCTTTGCTACGACAGATCAATTATCTGTTCCGTTCTAACAGCCGATCAATCCAAACTCGTTTTTCTACCTATACAAAAGGAATGTTTAATAGAGCATAGATTAAATTAAGGGTTAAATATGTTTTTAGTCCCTATACTTTGGTTTTAGTTCCTCTTTCAAATTAAGGTACAATTTAGTCCTTCAACTTTAGAAAACTCTGGTTTTAGTCCTTTTTACCAAATTTTTTTAATTTTATTTGTTGTTTCAAACATGTTTCATTATAATATTTGGATTGTTTACATTGTTTGACACATTTTTGTTTCAATGTTAATTGAGAAACACGTTTGAAACAACAAATAAAGTTAAAAAAAATTTGGTAAAAATGACTAAAACCAGTGTTTTCTAAAGTTGAAGGACTAAATTGTACCTTAGTTTAAAAAAAAAGACTAAAACCAAAATCGCCCCAAAATATAAGAACTAAAAACATATTTAACCCTTAAATTAATAAAACAAATTATTTAAGTCAATGCATATTTATTAATTTGATATAATGAATTAAAATTGAAATATTAAACTTAAATTGGAATGAACTAAATTTCGATAATTAGATTTAAGAATAAAAAAATATATATTACTTGATACAAGAAAAAATTGGTGACTAGTGTGAAAAAATATCCTAAAAATAGTCTGTTCCGATAAATTAGCCTGAAAATGCAATGAGTTGATTAAGTTGAAAGAAGCAGAAGGCCAAGTTAAAGTATACTACATTAAATCATTAGAATTACAATCACCACCATTCATCAATCTTCAATTTCAAAATCGAGAGTTGTTTTGACCCCTTCCAGCTACATAACCAGACATAGCTGCTGCCTTCCTTTTTCTTAGGTATATCATTGAGCCACTCATTATTAACATAAATATTACCACCCCCTGTCATACAATAACATCATTATTTTATCACAATCATCATGTTCATCATTACTTCACATAAAAATCTACAAGGAAAAATAATATAACCCTTTAGAAAATTGTTTCTGCTAATTTCATTTACCCTCTGATATGAGAAATAACAAGAACAGGTTAAGGCTTAGTCTCAATTTTTGTCAGCTTTGTTTGAAATTGTCTTAACTTTTTTTAAAATGTTCAATGTAGTTCTAAAAATCGTAATTTTTGTTCAATATAGTCTTTTTTGTAAACGTCGTTTAAATCATTAAGTGTCAAATGTCCAATTGTGTAATTAGTGAATAACATGTCATTTAACTACAAGGAAAAATAATATAACCCTTTAGAAAATTGTGTCTACTAATTTCATTTACCATCTGATCTGAGAATTAACAAGGACAGGTTAACAATCTCAAACACCACAGTAATACTATTTTTCACTTCAATTGTATGAGAAAAGTTTTTCCACAAACACTTCTACAAGAAAAAAAATTATATAAGTATCTCTAACTTAAAATTAGCTTATGTACTAATTAAAAGTAAGAATCTGGAAATGATGTTGTTGAAAACAGAAAGCTTTTCTAGCAGATGAAATCAAGGTAATAGTGATTTTTTTTTAGGTTGTTTCGCTTATTAATGTCACACATCACACAGCAAATGACAACGACAATAAAAGTTAATCCTCTAATGTGGATATATTAGTCGAACAGAATAAAGTGCACAGCACATGATTTAATATTTCCAATGAAGAAAAGAGTGAGCTAAAAGCTTAAGATTACCTCAAAATTAAGCACTGACAACTTCTCTTCATTGACTGGGGTTATACAGCTTCTATAAGTGATGTAAGCCTGGGAACTATTATCTGAAGACGATGATGAGTCTTCAGCTAATCTTCTATCTGATGGTGAATGAGTATACTCTCCTGCAGTAGCATCACCAATTTCTAAAGAAGACCGACCTTTTTGAGACTTTGTTTTCTTTCCATCCTTTGTTGAATCTTTAATTTCTACACATTTGAATGGGATTCGGTACCCAGTCTCACTGCACCGATATTTGCTGTCACCCTACAACTCCCCAACAAAAGCTTGCAGATTAGAATAATAACTAAGCAAATAACATCTAATGTTCTTTCATCACATCACACAAATAAAAAGAGGGTTTCATCTTAAATCACTTCACAAAAATTCTTATGGATTAGGAAAACTCAATATTAAGAACTTGAATCTCATTTCTTTGATGAACACCAACCCATTCATTCTCTAGCCCTTTCGCATCACATCAACATTTATGTTCAGAACCTCTCAAATCCGTTATGTTACAGTAGTAATCCTAAATCAACAAATAACTTAATAGAATACATCAAAAACTTATACATAGGCTATTCATATATATTGCATCAACCTTCAACCTCATTAACAACGCTCGATGATCTAGCTAGTTGCAAAATGAAATAACTACACTTATACACCGTTCAATTCTCTACCAACAAATCCAGTAAGAGAGCGAAACAAATACTATATACCCTAAATCCAGAAATGACAACAAATAAAATGAAATACTCAGTGTGAAACCCCTGTTTATGAGAAACTCCGGTTATCTTAGAGAAATTGCAACTAGTATAAGATCAGACCCCAATTTGAGGGGGGAAAAGAGAACCTTCTCAGAGTAGAGGCAGGGGACACAGGGGCCCGAAGGAGCACATTCAAAGGTAACGTTAGTTCCTGAGGGTTTTTCTTTGAAACTCAAAAGAACTCTGCGCCCAATTCCGTTTCTATGTTGAGTTTCTTCGCTGTCCCAATCCCTGCCCAATTCAAACAACAAACAAAAGATTCCAACTTTAAGGGAAACTAGATCAAAGCAATTTTATGGATCACCAATCAGAAACTCAAAATGCGAACTTTATACAAAACCATAGATGCCAAGAAAGAGGGGAAGAGAATGGAGCTTACGTTTGTTGCGCTAATGCGGAAAAGGGAGAAACGAAGAAGAAGAAGAAGAAGAAGAAAAGGATGGGAAGAAAGAATTGAGAATTTGCAAAATTCATTGCTTCCTCTGTGTCTTTCCCCTTCTCTCTTTCCCTCAATATGAAACCATTTCATCTCTTTTATTCATTAATATTAAGTCCAAATCATTCTTAATCAGAACTTCAGTTAAGTATTTACTTAAATTATGCTTTTATTTTATATTTTATTGTTTTTTTTTAATTTGTTGATATCAATACACATGCAAATAAACTGGATATACATTATTGTAGTTCAATTATTCTCTTTAATATGTTTTTTTTTTTATAATACTAAGTTAACTGGCTCATCATACTTAAAAAAATTGTTTATATTAATATTTTTTCTAATACTACCTTTAATATGTATGAACGAGGCATATTTTTATTCTTTTTAAAAATTTTCTTAATACCCCTCGTTCTTGATATATTTGTTATGTTAATTTTTACTGGTTATTATGCATGTAAAATAATCAAAACAAAGTTTCTCAAATGTTCTTTAAGTTAAATTTCCAAAATGTGTTGAATCTTATGAAAAAAAATCAAGCATAATGTTTAATTTGCGTTTATAATAAAGAGCAAAATGAGTAATAAATTTGAATGAAAACTTTACCACCTATAATTTCTTAGCAGAATTTTTAACTTGAGAGAGAAGTTGAGTGAATACACAAATCTTAATTAAAATTTTAAATAATTCATGATAATGTAATATTTTAGAAATTATTGTGCTGGATATATAATGTAGTGATATGATGAAGTGAGAATTAAGAATCAACAGAAGGTGATATAAGAAACTTGTGGGGTGTAGAAAGAAACTTTCTAAACCCACATGGAACATACAAGTTTATATCGGCATATGGGTATAGTGTGGGGCGTTATTCCCTGCACCTCCCCATTTTCTTCCTCCACCTCCCCTTTCCTTTTCTGCACTCATTCTATATTTTTTATTCCTAATTTATCCTTTCATTTTTAAGGTTAAAATTCACTTCGTATACAATATGGAAATCTGGAAATCTTTAAACGAATATAGAGATTTGTTTGCGGATGTCAACATCCGTTTGCGAATACTTGGATGATGGTTTTTCTTCTTCGTTTTCTGCTTCGTCAGAGGAAGCAGACAAGAACTCCTTGAGCCTCTTTCTTTGAATCTTTTCTATGGTAGCAGGTTGAGATCGAGGAGGATGTGAAGGTTTTTTGGGAACGCTTTTGATCTCCGCCGGGACAATCTTGCCATTAGAGAAGAGTTCATCGGCGGAAGAGAGATGTTGAGGTAAGCCATTGGTGATGCAGAAGACGAAGTCAGAGCTCGAGTCCAAGATGCACAGGTCTGATCCACGGTGGCGATCTTCGACACAAACGGATGCATCTTCCGTGTTCTTCAGATCGTGGGAGAAGGAGATTCGAGGGCTGATTCCCGTGCTAGATATCTCGGAGCACACTTTTATTGTCATGTGGATTTGTTCGGAACAGGGGAGCTTTGTCTCTGGGGAACAGAGAGAGGAAATGATGTTGTCTCGAAATGTTGGGGAAGCCGCGAAAAAGTTTCGAAATTTATGCAGTGGGGTGAGAGGATTGGTTGAAATGGTGATAAGTTTGGAGTCAAAACGAGGGAAAGAATGTGGACGAAGGAGGCAGATTAAAAAATGTTTTGGGGGGGTGGAGTGTGAAGAGAATAAAGGTAAATATTTAGGATTTGGTAAATAATGTTAAAAATAAAAATATAAAAAGGGTAAAAAAGTAAAAGAAAAAGATACTTTTGTAATTAGAAAAAAGATGGGAAAAATTGGGGAGGTAGTAGAAGCAAGTGGGGAGGTGGAGAGAGTAACTCCCGTATAGTGTGTGTGCAAATTGAAACTCCTTTTCAATTGGGCCAAAATAATAAGCCCGCCTAAAAAAGAAGTCAGTGTTAAAAAATCTATTCCAGACTGGAATATTAAAAAGCCGAATGAAATTGGAATACAGAAAACGTAACAAATTTATCAAATCCAGACTGTACTACAAATTAATTTCAATAAAAGAAAAGTATATATATTTTCGTATTTGGAATACTTTTTTTTATATATTATAAATTGACATGATTTATAATCTACTATAAAAAGTTTTTGCGTGATGGAATTGGAAAATGATTGATGTTAAAGTGTTTACACGCGAAATGAAAATATCGGAAGCACACTGTTTGAAACCACGCCCAAAACAAAAGAGTACAGTATCTGAGGGACACTTTAGCCCAAAAGGGGTGGCTTTATCTGTAGTGGATGAAAAGGTTGAAAAATAAAAAATAGTATGTGAAGAAATGAAATGAAAGGTAAAAATATAAGAAAAAAGAGAGAAGATATATATATAGGTAGAATAGATGTTTGGCCAGAAATTAAGTGTTTTGTGGATTGGTGCACTTGCCATGTGCATTGGTTGGATGAATGTAGGGAAAACAAAGACAGCTCAAGAAGTTGAAGCAGAGGGAATCAATGCTTTCCTTCACTCTCTCTCTCTAACACAACAACACAACATATTCTATCCTTTTCTTTTCTTTTAACCTAATTTCTTCAATTAAATATGTTTCCAAATATGTTTCTTATTCATCCATCTAAAATCTTTTCAAGAGTAATTATTTTCTGTTTTAATTATAGGATTGAGGTTATCTGTTTACTAAGTTATGTATATTTTGACATTTCTCATTCACACTCTTCGATCAAATTAGAAAATTACTTATAAAAAATATTCCGATATCAAAATCAATAAAAATTAAGTAAATTTAACCGTTAATGTGTAATAAATTTAATTATTTACTTCGTTAGCTCAAACTTTTATTTATGAATTTTAAAATAAATTCATATCACTAACGATTTAATCACAATTCAATTGATATTTATTATACTTTGATATAAACTAATAATCGTCAAGCTTAATTGTTGTTTAAAAATGACTGTATAGTTTGTGAGGTATAGTCACTGGGTCTTAAATAATTTAAGGTATAAAGAGTTTAATTTTAAGTTGACCAATACAATTTATTTAGTTTGTAAAACTTTCACGAGTGATTTATAAAGTATATATTTAAATTGTGATCCTAGTAATCTATTTTAAGTTGTTGCATAGTAGCACTAATTGTAGCTCTGAAGCTAATAGAAATTGATTTAGAAATTGAAGCTAATAGTTGTGGGTAGAAGAGATAGCATTGTTGTTAGTGGGAATTGGCAAATGTGACGAAGATGTTATATGTGAGAAGCTATGTTTGAGTACAGAAGATGTGGCGAAATATAACTTAAGTTGGCAAAAACAGTTTTGAACAAGAGCCAAAGATCACACAACACAAAGAAAGGCCACGTAGATTCCTACCTAATGAAGCTACACAAATTGAAGGTACCAAAGTTTGTAAACGATATCAGTGTGTCAATGTTCACAGCCATACCAACAAAATTCACGGAAAGATTCGAAAAGATTTTTATACTATTTAGGCTTCTGCTAAACAACAACCTCCATCTACCTATATGTACAATTTTCTTTAGTTTTCATTTTTCTTCCATCAATTGTTGTCTAATTAATCAATAAAGAAATATTCTCACTCTACAATCTATCAAGTTATCTTTCTTCCACATAATTAATGGTAATAGATCGTGGTTGGATTGATATTAAGATATCGTTAATCTTGGGCTCATGCCAAAAATTATGAGAAATTCTGTTTCACCCGTTGTCAGGCTGCTATCAGACCATCTAATTTCTACTAGGGCATTGCACCCTTCACCTCTTCAATTCCACCCTTCACCTCCCCAATATTTTTGAACTTTTCTTTAAATACCAAAATAACCTTTTCTTATTTTTTGTTTTTACTTTTTTAACCTTGTTTACCTAAGTTACCCTAACCTAACTTTTTACTCCCTTACTTACTTCATTCAGACACTTTTAAAGATTCCATAGCAGTCCCACCTCCCTTCGGATTCTCACCCCCACACTAACTTTCATTTTCAAAAACTTTCCAACTCTCTCAGTCCTCCTCGCAGTCCTCTCTTCCTTGTGGTGCTTTTAGCTTTTCGTGAGTGCGGCGGAGCAGCGGATGGCGGTGCGGCGGTGTGGTGCAGTGGTTGTTGGTTCGTTTGGTTCCTGGCTGTGGTTGTGTTGGGCGGTGCGGCGGTGTGTGCTGCGTTGCGGCCGGTGTGTGCGGCGGTGCGGCGGGTCTGTTGCTCTGTTGAGGTTTTTGTGTTGTGTGCTCTGTGTTGTGTGTGCTGAGGAAGAAGACGTCCAGGCCCTGAAACGGATGTTGACATTCGTCGATGGATACTCTGTCAACACCCAATTTCGTCCAGGTGACTAAATAATAGGACTTGTTTTTATTTTTGTCTTATTTTATTTTATTTTTCATTTTTTTTTATTTTTTTTTTATTATCTTTAATTTTTATTTTACTACTTGGTATTTGATTTAGCTTTCTTTATTATTATTTTATTTTATTTTATTTTTTATATTCATTTTTAAAAAAAGGACAAAAAAAAAGAAAAGAAAAGAAAAAAAAGAAAAGCAAAAAAATAAAAGAAAAAAGAAAAGAAAAATAAAAAAAAAGAAGAAAAAAAACGAAAAAGAAAAGCAAAAGGAAATAAGGAAGAAGGAAAAAAAAGAAAAAAAAAAGGGGGTGCACGTGAATAAAATGGGAGAGGTGTTGCAAGTGATGAATTGGATTTGATTTCCTTGGAAAAATGCCCATAAACAATTAATATTAATGCATGACAAATCACTTTAGAATATTTTCGAAATTTTGTTTTATTTGGTAATAATTCGAATCAAATAATATATTGATTGTTGCATTCAGTTTCTTGCTAAAGAGAAAAATTTGATTTTCTTTTAAATTGGACAATTTTCTGACAATTATTATAATTTGATTTATTTTTCTTCAATCAAGACTATTTATTTCCCTATTTTGCTAATTGACAATTAATTCGCCATTAAGGCAAGATCACAATAATATTATTATTACAAATGTGTGTATATAAAATATGCACCTTGTAAACAAGAAAGAAGGAGAAAAATCCAATTTCGGAAAGAGAACATAAGGGAACAAAGAAGAAAGGAGTGGGACAAAGAGGCAAGTGCATAGATGAATGAACAACTTTCTGTGGAAGCTTTTTGTGGTGCAGTGGAAGACCTTTAAGGCAGCTTCAGAAGGGTGGAGATCAATTTCTTGGTTACATTTCTTTTCCCATTCTTATTGGACTTTTTTTGTTTTCATTTTATTTTCTTTGCTTTTATTTCTTAATTTTGGTATATTGTTTTATTATTGATGGTTTGGTGTACTCGCTCGGTTTTTAATAAAAATACAAAATATAAGAATAATAGAAAGTAAATAAACAAAAATGAAAAAGCAAAAATAAAAAAACATATAAAATATTAAAACCACAAAAATTGTTATAGCTTTTAACATCTTTCTTTTTAAATATTGGTTTTTAAGTAAAATAAATAAATTGTAAATTGTAAATATGACCTTAGCATGCTTTTAACATTTAGTAAATATTGTTTTAATTTATTTGTTAACTTTCTAAAAAAATGGTTACGTAAACAATTTTGTTGTTTATTTCAATAATACAGTTTTAAATATCATTTTCATATAATAAAATTACATAAAAAGATAAAATATAAAATAAAAAAATAAAAAATAAAAAACCAAAAAAGTAAAAGTATAAAAATAATAAACAATGTTTTACGGGTTTAAGCACATGTGTGATCGCACGCATTGTCCTTGTGTTAAAAAACTTTTTCTTCCTTTTCATAAAAATAATTAAAAATGTTTTAAGGGTTTAAGCACATATGTGATTGCAAGCATCGTCCTTGTGTTAGAAAACCCTTTTCTTTTTATAAAATTAAAAAGATTATTTTAAGGTTTGGTTTCTAGCACATGTGTGATCGCACGCATCGTGCTAGAAAACCTTTTCTCCTTTTTTATAAAAATAATAAATATGTTTTAAAGGTTTAAGCACGTGTGTGATCGCACGCATCGTCCTCGTGCNAAGACCTTTTCTCCTTTTAATAAATTATCAAAAATGTTTTAAGGGTTTAAGCACGTGTGTGATCGCACGCATCATCCTCGTGCTAAGAGCTTTTCTCTCTTTATAAAATTAAAAAATATATTTTAAAGGTTTAAGCACGTGTGTGATCGCATGCATCGTCCTAGTGCTAAGACCTTTTCTCCTTTTATAAAAATTAAAAAATATGTTTTAAAGGTTTAAGCACGTGTGTGATCGCACGCATTGTCCTTGTGCTAAGACCTTTCTTCCTTTTAATAAATTATCAAAAATGTTTTAAGGGTTTAAGCACGTGTGTGATCACACGCATCGTCCTCGTGCTAAGAACCTTTTCCATTTTTTATAAAAATGCTAAAATATAGATGTTTCCAAACAACAAACAATCTTGGCCAGAACTACGTGATCCTTGATTCTCCATCCAAAGTGGAGATACGTAGGAGCAAGGCCAGTCCTTGTCAGGTTCACTTCCCAAAAATCCAAATCTTTTCCTAA
Source organism: Vigna radiata var. radiata (assembly GCF_000741045.1). Taxonomy (NCBI): domain Eukaryota; kingdom Viridiplantae; phylum Streptophyta; class Magnoliopsida; order Fabales; family Fabaceae; genus Vigna; species Vigna radiata. Next base: position 121,889 of record NW_014543238.1, on the reverse strand, counting down.
CAAATTCTCTGAGCTATTTCCTAAAACACTAAAAAGTATATTTTGTTTCTTTATAATGTCTTTTTTAGGGATAGTTAAACATTTTGAAAACCACATCAAAGTCACATATTTAATTAAAGGTACTGCCTTCGGGCAGGCGTTGTAGGGTGTTAATACCTTCCCTACACGTAACCGACTCCCGAACCCAATCTTTGGTTTTTGTGGACCGTGCTTTATCATTTTATGGTTTTTCCATAGTTTTCCAGAATAAACTATGGTGGCGACTCCAAAACATTTTTCAAAACTTGTTATTCTTTTTTGGATCGTCGTCCTGTCGCGACACCGGTTGTGACATACCCATATCCGTTTAAGGAAGTTTAACGTAGGAGTTGTGTACTTCGCCTCGTCGCTTTTTAACACTTTTTAGCACTGCTTCCCTTGTTCTGATAGAGCACCACCACCAACGGACGAAGTTATAATAATTGAACTTTTACGACAATTCTTTCAGGCAATATTTTTCAATTACCACACCTTGACACCATAACAATAAAGAAAAATACGAGAAAGAATTTCTAGGAAGAAAGAGTAAAGATGAAAGCATTCAGTTAAAAAGAGAATAGATAGGTTACGTGGGTGAGTGAATGAAATCATAAATTTTTAACCCTAAATATAAACTTTTACTAAAGGATAAAATAGAAATAGAAAAAATAGAACAAAGGGTAAAAATGGAAGGGGGAGGTGTAGGGAGCAAGTGATGAGGTGCAGGGAGTAACCCCTTTTCTACTATCACGCACGATATGTCTATACCTTAGCGTGAATGGGGTGTGTTGGATGTCTCACATCGAGTAGATATAAGGTCAAATTATAATATATAAGTAAGGTGCAAACCTCATCTTACAAGCATGTTTTGTGGGGTTGAGTTAGACTTAAAAAGTTCACTTCTAACATTTACTGTGCATTTATTATTGTTACATTGAACTACCAAATGGATTATAAAAAAGAAAATAACTCTACCATTCAAAAGAGATCTTGAAGGGCTAAATTGAGTTTTTACGTTTTATATGCATAATATGTTAAAAATTTATTAAATGGAAGTATATTTTTGTATTGAGTAAAAATAAAGAGGTTAAATTATATATAAAAGAAACAAATTATCTTAATGTTTTGAATTAAAATTGATGATAATTTCTAAAGTAAATTTACACATGATTTCTGAATATCAAATTTCTCATGTGAATCTTTCTCCAAAAAAAATCCTATATGAAAACCAACTAAATGCTTAAATCTTTCTACAAACGAATGTTGTTACATAATTAATACTTCACATAATGACAAAAAAGAAAAATCTGTAGCTGAAAAGATGTGTTCATATTTTCTCAAAAACGAATAAATATTTTTTCTAAGCTCTGAAAAAGAAAATATTCTCATAAGTTTGTTTGGCGTTAAAATAACTTTGATGTCTATTGTTGATCTCCGTAATGATTTATCTCTTGTGATTTTGAAACGTTTATTAAAAAAAATGTATCACGTGAGAATAGTAGAAAATAAGTTATAATATTTTAGAATGAACTTACCTAAGAAGTTACTTAAAGATAATTGGTTTAAATCATATATTAATATAATGTATTAATTTGTTGCAACAGATTATCATTGTTGCAACTTTCTTTGAAAGCAAGAATTGTGATTTCTTTTATCAAGTGCAATAAAAAAATATAATACAATACTCTCTCTTTTTTTTTGTATTTATGTTTCTATCAATTACACATTTTATATGTCGTTGACATATATGTTTTTAAATTAATTTTCAACTTAGATAGAACCAGCTTTAAACATCAACGGGGGACATTGGAGCACACAAAGCCAACAAATCAAATGCCATGTGTGAAGGTCATTTTTACATTACGTATAAATATATCCAAATGATTAATATATTAAACTCAAAATTAAATTATTAAGAAGTGCTTTGAATTTTATATTTACTGAAAAAAAAATATTGTTAAACTATTATTTGCCCATATTCATATAAAAATTGTCACATCACCGAAGTAGGTTCTTATATCTTTTGAGTGTTCCTTCCTGCACCTCCATCATCTCGTCTTGCACCTCTCGATTTTAATTTAATTCATATTGTACCCCTAATCCCTATAAACCTCAGCCTATTCATCGTTTTTATAAAAAGTTAGTTGTGACTCTGCCGCAATTCACATCCAAAGAACCCTACACCCCCTTTCTTCATTCTACCTTTACCTTCTTGCTCAGACCAAGTTTTTGAAGTGCAGCAGCGTGTTTGGCGTTCGTGTGTAGCTGGGTATCACTTCTTCTCGTGTTTCAAGTTTCTAACGTCGAGGTTAGTATTTTTCCTTTCGTAGATCTGGTTATCTGATTGATGTTGTGGGTTTAAGAATCATGTTCTCTGTTTGTTGATAAGAATCATGTTCTCCTTGCTTGATTTGTGGTTGTTGCATTTTTTCCTCTGAATATGAACTGTATGAATTGTTTTGTATATTAAACTACTGTGAGAATAGGATCGGAGGGAGGGTTTTGGGGTGCCGCATACCGAACCGCAAATGGAATTGCGGTTAACTTCTGCCGCAGTACGAAAACGAATGGGTTTGGGGGTGCGTTGTCGAACCGCAAATGGGTTTGCGGTTAACACTACAAGAAAAAAGCCAATTATCTGCGGATTGTTATATACAGATTCTGATCCGTATATAATATATCTATTATATACGGATTTTGTCTACGGATTTTTTACATACGGATTATCCGTATATAATGGGAGAAAATAATTACATACGGAATTTCCGTATATAAGGTCCCTATATAAGGTTGGCGGCTTTGCGCGCGAAGCTACCCAAGGAAAAATCATATGTATTATCCGTGTCAAATGGGATAAAATTCTGATAATGCATACGAATAGAATAATAAAATAATTAAAAAAAATTCACACTTAACGTCCTAAAATATTTCCCCCTTTCTCTCCAAAAGTTTCCCCCTTTCTTTTTCGAACATACTCTTTCTCCAGAAAACCTAGAATGCTCCCTCTGGCTCCTCCTTCGATTCTCCCAATCACAACATTGTTCTTGTCCGTTTTCATCTCGCAACTGAGTTCCAGTGTGGCAGCTGCATTTTGATCGTTTCACCATCACGACATTGGACGGTTTGAGCTTGTGAAAACCTTGATTACTTTGCCTGTCCGAGCCTCGAGCTGTGGTTGTCGTTCTGTGGAGCTTTCTTCCGTCTGGTTGTCCCTGTGTCGAGCCCTCTCCACTTTCGCTGTCCATCGCGGTTTGGTTCTTCGTCCTCTCACTGTCTGGAGTTGTGTCCTTCNTCAAACANTGTTGTTNGGCGCAAGTGTTGAGTTGGGTTCGGTGTTGAAAGAGTACCTTCAACTGGTAAGTAAACCGTAATGGTGAGCAATCGATGAAATCCTTAAATACTGAGAATGGCGAACCTTAATCTCGTTGTTTATGTTTGTATTTGACACATTTGTGGTTCGGGTCGCAAGCCATGGTTAGAGGGTTAGGAAGCATCCGTTGAGGCTACTCTGTGGCAGTTTAAGAAAATTCTTACTGGTATTAAGGACGTAGACATATATTGTTTGGAGTTCCACCGAGAGACTAACCGCCGGTGGATCTGCGGTTTGGTTTGGGGGGTGCACATTTTCATTAACCGCATTTCGCAATGCGATTGGGGGCAACGCAGTTCAGATTGCGGTTTGTTGAAAATGCACATCACAGTGTGATTAGTATTTTTTTTCGTTCAAATGTTGTTTTTTTAATTTTAGGTTGTTTGTTAATTTTTTTAAGTTTATAAAATTTTATATATTATTTATTGTTATGTAATTTAGATTAATTATTAATTATGAATTTAGATTAAGTATTAATTAATTTATTGAATTAAATAATTTTTATTATCAGTAAATTATATTTTCGTAAATTGGTTTATTTGTTTGTTAAATATTTATTTATATTATTTGTTATGAATATAATTTTAGTTAGTTTTTTCATTTTTGTTTATGAATTTAGAAATTTTTAAAATTATTTATTAATTAAATAATTATTATTATCCTATATGTAAATTTGATTTTGATAAATATTATATTTTTATTTGTATTTATTTAAGTATTATAATAAGTAATAGTTTTGTGCCTTTATTTTTTTTTAATATATTATTATTAATTTTAAATTTTTTTATATCTTATTTGTTTTAATATTTGTTAATAGATTTTGTTAATTATTTTATTTTTTTTCATTTTAATTTTGTTTTATAGAATATATTAGTAATGTAATTGATTAAAAAATCAGTAAGTGTTTATTAATTACATTTTTACTTTTATTAAATAAAGCACAAAAAGATAAATTTAGAGATGCAGGAAAGAAGGTAGGTGCAGGGAACTCTGCTCATATCTTTTTAGTATAAAGCTTTTTCTTCTTAATTATATGGACACGGTGCTCAATGTAAAAGAAATGTAATATCCTTTTTGACTGTTTTTTTTTTTTTGGTGTTTGTCATATTAAAAGGTTACATGAAATACATTATCAATATTACTGTATCATCAGATTTGACAGAAAATGTTGACTCAAGTCTTCCACTATATATTTGCATAAGAGAACAATTAGGAAAGAAATCTATCATTTGGATAGGTAATTATAACAGGAAAAATATATTAAGAAGTATGTTATTTTGTTTTTATTTTTGTTATGCTGTATAAAAATATTTAACAGTAAAATAATTAAAAAAATACAGATATATATATATATATATATATATATATATATATAAAATTTCTACTAAAAATATTGGTTCCATGAGTAAAAGTTTCCTATCATAATAAAACCTACAAATATTGATGACGAAGATGTAATGACAGCTGAGCAGTTAAGTTTTTGGTTTATAAATATGTTATAAGTATCAAGAAACTAAACACTTGTATAAAAACGTTGATTAATGTCACTTCTTAGACGTTGGTTTGGGATAAGTTCGACGTATATTAATGATCGATGACATTTTCGTAAATAAGTTGGCTATATAGATGTTTGTTAGGAGGTGCCCCGACATCTATAGTCTTTTTTAAGTCGGGGATGTCGTTTATATGTATGACAGGTGGGTGAAAAGTCATTTCTTTCAAACATATAGACGTCACTTGGACGAGGCACGACGTTTATATGACAAAAATTAATGGTTATTCACCTACCTGTCAGACATATAGACGTCAAGTAGGACAGCCCCGACGTCTATGTGTCTGCCATGTTGGTGAATAGTCATTTTTTTTCTACCTTCTAGACGTCAGATCCCGTCAAACTGACATCTATATGGCGGACATTAATAGTTATTCACCTACCTGTCAAACCTATACCCGACATCTATATGTTTGTAAGGCAGGTGAAAAGTCATTCTTTTTCGTCATATAGACATCGGATGCCTCCACACTGACGTCTATAATCATATATAGACGTTAGTGGCCTTAGTAGTATCAGAAAGACGTTGGATTAGTGAGGTCACCGACGTCTTTTCTATTATAGACATCGGGCTCGCGTGCAACCGACGTCTGATTTCTTGTTATAACAGTGATTGCAAACCAGCAGTTTCACACACTTCATCGTCTTCCTTGGCTTTTCTCTTCGTTCCATTGAATTTACAAGTGCGTTTAATCTCTTTTGATATGGTTAAACTTGCTTTTTAATCCGATTAAAGTAATCTTTGATGTATTATCTTTTATTTGAACCGATTAAAATTTGTTTTTGTTTTGTTTTGGTGCGGGTTTTTCTTGTGTCTTTGGGTAGCGTAATGCACCTTCTCCCTTTGCTAGTTTCCTCCTAAGAAAAACTTACGTTGTTTGGATCTCTCGTGGCATTCCAACCCGAAGACGAACCTGGGTCATTGCATAGAGTCATTCCCATCGCCAATGAAAAAGAAAACGGTGAGAATACGGTGTCACCGTATTCTTTTTCATTGGCGGTCGGAGTGGACCTAGGCAATGATCGTCTTTGGGTTGAAATGTCATGAGAAATCCAAAAGATGTAACTTTTTCTTACGAGAAAACTAACAAGGGAAGGAGGTGCTACTACGCTATCCAAAGACATGAAAAAAACTGCATCAAAACACAACACTTCATAGACATCGATTAATGTAATGACCGACGTCTATGGTGCCCAAAGATTTCGGGTAATGCAATGTTTGACGGCTTTATAGACGTCGGACGTGTCACTTAACCGACATCTAGTGTAATGTCTTATATCTTTATAGACGTCGAGCTTTGGACTAAACCGACGTCTATAGCAATGTCGCACTTGCAGAAATCTAACATCCCATTAACGTCACTTGTAAAGACGTTAGTTCGTGAGATGACGTCAAAAGCCCAAAATAACTAACTTTTAAAGCCTACTTTGCACGAGTGAAAAAATCTTAATATTTGTTTAGAAATTAAGGAATAAGAAAAAGATTGTTTGTATTATTAAGTGAAAAAACATAAAAAGGGAAAAAAAGATAAGTAAAAAGTTTCTAAATATGATTTGATTTGAAAAAATCAGCAATGAACATATTGTCTTTAGTTCAAATTTATGTTAAGTTAAATATGAATACTTAAACGATCTCTACTGAAAAAAAAAAGAACTTTTCACCTAGACAAATTATTAATTATGTAGAATTAATGAGTCATGTTACAACTGTTATTGATATTAGAAGCTAGGTAATCGAATAAGCTGGGGACATGTTCTCTTCCTTTCTAAACCTACTTAGTAATTTCTCTTGCAAAAAAAAATCAACAAAATGAAAAAATATATCGATAATGTGATTATCCAAAAAAATATATATTTACCTAGAAAAAACATTTTTTTTTCTTGTGATTTCACTCACTCCCTCACGTGCTCTCTTCTATAATAAAACATGAAAAGTATTCTCTTTCACTCTCATTATTTCTCTCCTTAAAATATATCAAACAAGGAAGGATTTTAAAATTCACCATAATTTTCCATAAACAAGACAACCACAAAAACAAAGACTACTAATCTATAATAATAAAGGTGAATGACACATTATTCCTTACACCTTTATTCTATAATACAAGCAGGGGCGAATTTACTTGTCTCGGTCCCCTTTTTTTTATTATTTATTTTTAAGTTATTTAAATAATTATTAAGTCTTGTCATTTTAAATTTGCAATATCAAAACCAAAGAAAGGTGGTCAGTTATTCAACAAATATTGAATCGTAAACCTTGACCATACAGTTGATTAAAAAAAAAATTAGGAGTATATATAATGCATTCATTTTTAGTTTATCTTTTATAAAAAAGACTACATTTACAATTCTTATGCATCAGTAATTATATTTAAGTTTGGAACAACCTTCACATAATACGGGATTCTTTTTTTCAAGATAAGACAAGTAGAACATCTGAAGAAGAGTACTTGTACACAAGATTTAAACAGACTTTATTTATAGAAAATAAAATACGCATTCATAGTTGGCTAAAGTGTGAGTGTGTGATTAGGGGTATTATTAGACCTGTTTTAACTCATATAAAGTTAAGCAATGGACTAAATATTAAAGACTATAATAGAAAGTCCTTCTGAGAATGATGCATTTTGCTTCTCTTTTTCCCATTATATTACAACATCATATCCTATTTTAGCAACACCTTTTTTTTGCTGCCTAATTTTTATGGTGTAATTAAAAGTGGATTGGCGTGTTAGCAAAAATAGTCATAGAAGCCAAAGAGAAAGAAAGCAATAAAAATTACAGAGAATGGCATGTGCTTAAGAATTGAAGGGTGAGCATAATATATTCGTTTGTCTAAGCTAGCAGTGATATTTTAATGACCCCAATGGCAATGCAATACAGAGAGAGACCAATAGCATATAAAGAGTACCTGGTGCGCTATCATTTCAATGTCACACTCCCCCATACAAATAGAAACAAGAATCCCCCGACAGCTAGAGAGTGTGACAACCCATCTATCTAATTCATTTCTAAACCTGTACATTCAATGCAAACCAGCAATTTAATTTGCTAATTACCTATATAGCCTAACATACTCTTTTTTTTTTCTTTTCTTCAAATCATAATTATAATCATACTCATTCATTCATTCAAATATCCCCTCCCTCCTACCGATATTATCTTTATCTTTAGTAATCAATAAATCTCCAACACATATTTTCAATTTTCCCCTTCTTGGATACATCTCCGACTTTGTAAAATTAATTTACATACTCAAATTATCCACCACCGTACTTGATTAATAGTAACTTAATGACGCTAATTTTCTTTAGGTTTCCTTCTTTTCAAGCAACGCTGATGATACTGTCCCCACCGCCGCCGAACTTCCCAGCAGATATCGCCTGAAAAGCCGATGATGATGACGACGGCGATGAGTGGTCACTACCCGCCGGTGACTTATCCTGTGACCGCGGCGTCGGTGATGGCAGATTTAAGGACAACGGTAAAGGCTCTATGAGATTTGTCGGAGAAGCTTTCTCTTTCAAGTTCAAACTAGCCATCTTCGACGACGGTGGGACCGGCAAAATCGGCGTCGGCCTAATCGGCTTGGCTAGCCTCTCACTGCTTGCCGGCAAAACCACTGGAGATAGACTCATCGGAAAACCTGCGCCAGGGAAACCGCCGTAATGCGACGGCGGATATGCTGCCGGGATAGGCGCCGCCGCCGTTTCCTGCTGAACTTGTTCTTCTTCCATTATAGTAGAAGACTCCATCACCTTGAAATTTCAAAATGAAAATCAATTAAGCGTTAAATTACTTGATTACTCTCAAATTATTTAAATGAATCTCAACTTTGTTTTAATCAATTAATTATTTCCTTTTAGAGGTAGTTTATAACTGTTTTGAAATTGTCAATCCGATTATTTAATTTAAAATAAATTAGTAATGAAATCTAATGACATTTAGATGGATGCCAACAAAAATTAACATCAATTTATTATGCAAAAAAAGAAAATGAAACTGAAAGTACCGTATCGGTAGTGATGTCAAAGAGGCTAGATCTCCGGCGGCGGCGGTTCTGGTTGTGGCGACGGAGGAAGTACTTCTGAGCGTGACTGGCGACCTGAGTTGGCGTGCGAGTTTTGACGAAGTTTCTAGAAATTCCTCTCCAATCTCCCTTTCCAACTTTGTGCAACCCTAACAGGAACAGTCTGTGCTCTTCCTCCGTCCAAGGAACACCTTTGTTCACCAATTCAAAAACTCAATCGATCAATTAATTTGTCTCTCAAACCAAACAAAGTACTTATCAGAACAACCAAACAAATCGTCAATGATTGTTAATCGGTTAATTACTGACCTCGCTTGCGCTCGCGCGTGCGGCCGGAGGCGTGAACGACGTCATCGGAGGCGTACCCGGTGTCGGCTGTGTTGGAATCGGCGTCGTATTGAGAGAGGTTGTTCATGCTAGCGCTCTTCCTGAAGGAGGAAATTCCTTCGGTGACTCGCACGCCAAACAGCATGAAGCCGGTCTCCCGGGGAGAGGAGCCGCCGGAAACAGCGGCACCACCGTCGGTGCATGTCCGTGAGTTGTGGCCGTTGTTGCCGCACTGTGAGCACGTGCGAGACATCTCAACAGTCCATGCAATAAATATAGGTATATGAATATATGATATATGTGTGGAAGAAGATTAATAGATGTGATGATATAGGTGAAGAAATAAAAGGTTTGAAAGAAGAAAGGGTGTTGTTGGGTTTGTTTTTGTGATTGAGAGAAAGAAAGAGACATAGGGATGTTTGGGTGATATATAGAGAGTTTTGGTTTGGTAGGGTTTAAGTGTTGAAAGTGTGGTGTGATGGCATTGGTGTTTGTGGTAGGCGCTGCCGTACACTAAAGTTACTACTAGGGTTACTAGTATTACTTACTAATAGTATGCGGTGGGAAACGAAAGAGGGGTGTTTGGCACTAGAAATTATTATCAACGTCGATTGGTGTCGTCATGGTATTGGTGGTCATCTTTCGTTGAGGGGACAGAATCCATCAATCAGGACCGTCAAATACTGTGCCATGTTTGGCTTGCCTCGGTAAGCACGACCCTAAACGTGTGTCCTACGATCGTTTAGCATTTAATATATGTCCCATAATATTTATGGAAAAGAAAATTATCCATGAATACTCTTTTCAACGCCGAGACAAAAAAATAAAATAAAACACGCAATGAATTAAGTGATGCAATAAAAAATTAACTTATCAAAATATTAAAAATATTACATTATTGTTTTTAGTATTATTATTGTCAACAGAAAGAATATATATTTATTATATACACTTAGAGTGAAAGAGTTAAAACACATACAAAATAAAAGTATTGATGACATTGTTTCTGGTTAAGGTACCACTAACACGTACAAGCTAAGAGAACGGAAGCTAAATTTTATCCATTTTATATTTTTTTTTACATATTCTGTCTCTAACTTGCTTTACAACATTTTTACGCGTTTCCTCTTCATCAAATTATAAAACGAGTCATTTCATAGGTATACTATTCTTTCTACACTATTAACGGTCAAATAGATTGTTTGTTGTGTCCACTTTAAAAAATTTAATAATAAAAACGTTAAAGCACTCAAACAAAATTTACAAGTTACTCACTCATATATATATATATATATATATATATAATTTTCACACTCTTTTCCACCATTATCCTTATACTTTATTTTAATATTTTTTTATAAAATACAATGTATTTCGATTATGATTATGAGGTGAAGAATATTTGTTTATTAAGTTCGGAATGTTAAGGTGTTTGTCTTTGTCATTGTTTGTTTTTAATCTCATTTGATTGAACTAAAACGTCATATGTAGAAATACAATCATCTATCTTTTTATCTTAAACATTTATAAATTTTGAAATAGACTTCAAATTATTGATTATTTAATCATGGCCTAATAAGTACACTTAATCAAAATTAAGTATAATTTTTTTGAAGGGTGACTGTTTGACCTATAGATTGCAATCGTTCGATTTTGATATAGGTATAAGTCATGTTTACAAGATGATTAATTGTTTGGACCGTTCGATTCTATGTTTTATCCGATTCTATGTTTCATTCGATCCTATGTTAACTGGACAAAAATAGGGTACACAGTATTCTTATAAATAATTGAAGAATATAAAATGTAAGAGATGTATCAATGTAATATTTTTCAAAAACATTTAAATTAGTTAGGATAACAAAAATGAAAATATTAGTACATTAAATTTAAAAAAAAGCTTTAAATAAGTGTTCTAAAACATCCCACATAACTTATTAATAAAACACTATTCTAATAATGATGAATTGAAATTATTTTAGAATATCAACATATAATGTCAGTGATAATAATGAGTCTCTTAAACATACACTAAGTTTTGTCACAGAGTGTGAGAGATATTAAAATTTTGAGATACCTTACTAGCAAGATATTGTCCACTTCGAGACAAACTATCAGAGATTTACTTTTGGTACCATTCCAAAATATCTCTTATTGATTGAGATATTTATGTGTATATAAATTCATATCTGTCTCTTATTTTATCCGATGTCGAACTTTGTTTGCACCCCAACAATAAACACAATTCATTACTATTTCTCTTAATTCAAATATTTCAAATAAGTTATAAACACAATTATAACCAAATGTTCAAATACTATTTTAAATTATTGTATTAAATACCCAAATGCAATATTAAAGGGCAAAATCATCCTAAATCAATATATCTTTCACATATAAGTAACTGATAGGAAAATGAGAAAATTATGTTGTAACTTGCTTTTATTTTAATTCTATTCCGAATTATGTGTATGTTTTTCCATGTCATAGTGTTTTCCTTTCCACATGATCTTCTTATTCGATCACTTAACTTGATGAACTTAAGCACTTCAAATCTCGCATAACTTTGTGTTTGACATGTGATGAAATATTAAAATCTCACTTTGTGCAAAACTGGAGGAAATGAAGAGATATTATTTTGAATACGGGAATATACCTATTTATTATTCCAAAAGAGAACTTATAATATAAACTCATACAATATCTATATTCTTTGATCCGTAAATTGTTGCAAAATAACCCATTTTATGTTAAACTATTGCTTATAATTGGGAAGCACTTTTACAATTTACATTTAAGTTTAGGGTCTACATGTGTTGGAAGTCTCACGTCGACTAGAGATAAAGTCAATTTATAATATATAAGTGAAATGCAAACCTTACCTTTTAAGCCGGTTTTGTGGGGTTAAGTTATGCTTAAACACACCTCTAATATGGTATCAGAACTGTGGTTTGAGCCTATCCCAGCGATATTTATTCTTTATTGAGCAATTCAATTTTCACCCGTAGTCGGGTCTCTATTAGACTATCCAATTTCTACTATCGGGTTTTGTGGAGTTGAGTTAGACTTAAACCCTCTTTTAATAATAGATATTCCCATAATGGAGAAAGGAAATGAACAATGACACAGAAGAAAATCAAAAGACTATACAAAGAGAATGAAGAAGATGAACAGCATAAAAAAAAGTTGCATATGAATACTTTGGATTGTATTTAAATGGAATTTGAAGAAAATTCTATAGATAATTGTCATAAAAAGCATAAATGACAATGACTTCGAGAAATTCATTATGAAAAATATTTTTTTACTTTATTTTAAAAAATGTTACTGTGTTATTTTTAATTAGGATTTCTTAATAACTATTCAAATATAGTCTTATATTTTTCATTAGTATAACATGTAATTTGAATCTTGTTTTAGGATATGAGTGTATCTAAATTGTATTAAATAAATAGTTTTTTGTTGGTATTGATTTCATTCAAATTTTGTTTGTGAAAAAAAAAATAAAAAAAAAAAATTGGACGAGAACTCCTTAACGAAGACCAAGAAAGGAAAAAAAAATGAATTATAATAAATAATATATGACAGATTGAGAGATAAAGATTAGTGAATTAAACATTGAAGTGGTGTATAATTTATGAAAGTGACCTAACAATCACTTCAAAATGCATGTTTTTAAGAATGACTTTTCTAACTAGTGGATTTCTTGGATTTGTTTTCTAATGTTTTAATAATCTCGTATTATTTGGAATTTGTTATCAGAGATAATTTAAATGTATATTCCTTCTTTAATCATTTGAAACATTTTTTAAGAAAAAGACCAAACTCCAAATTCTAAATGTAATAATTATTTCTAACCATGATATCTTAATAAACTTGAGGTTGGAGTCGGGTTTTAAGAATTTACTAGAATCATAGTGAACCTCATTATAGTTTATATATATATATATATATATATATATATATAATATTTATAGATTATCTAATATGTTTTTATATATTTAGAGTAAAAAAAGAAAATGAAGTTATTATTTGTGGACATTTATTTGTTTGGTGAGAACTATAAACTATGAGACATGTGGAAGTGATGGGAGGCAATGATTGACCTCATCAAAACTATGGGTAGGGCTACAAATACCTAACAATGATGAAAGACTAAACTCACGACATTAAGAAATTTAAATATATATATATATATATATATATATATATATATATATTCGAAAGTGAATTTAAGTATATTTTTTTTTCTTATCCTTAAACTATATATAGATATTTTGTGTGTGAACTAAATATTATGGATGATGTGATAAAAAATAACATTAAATTTAATAAACTTCAGTAGTAACATGAAAACATATAAGAAAATGAGTTTGAAGTTTAATTTCTTTTTACATAAGTTACTAATTTCCCTTATGTATATTATAAATTATACTTTTATAAAATGATTATTGATTTTGAGAATTGACATAGTGATATATAAGAAAAGAAAAATTATTATACTTGATTTTCGCATTTAAAAAGATATTATTTATTTTTGGTCAAGTTCTTACGAATTTGTTTTTAGTATCACTTTAATAAACATATTTATGTATACATAATTTATAAACAACTTTTTTTTTATTCGATGTGAAACTTTGTTTGTATCTTAACAGATAATGAATAAAATAACGTGCCGTATAGATCTTGTTAGGAAAAAAGAGTGTTGATTTTGTTATGATAAAAAAATATAGAATAGCAATATTTTTGTTTTAACTTAAGCAAGAAGAGGCAGAGTAACTTTTGCAAAAGCAACGAGTTGAATAATATTTGGTGAGCAATGGAAGCAAACAAGAGAGACTTTAGAAAAAAAGAAAAATAAAAAGAAAAAGAGGGGATGGTGGAGAATGAGGATGTTTTTGCACCGTGAAATGAGCATATTCGTTGTTGCTTTGATAAAGATTTGGTTGTCTCGTACGTTTTAAATATCAGGATTTTGGCTTTGGTTTAATCATGAAAAGTTGTGGGTGTGGTCTTATGCATATAGGATAAGCAAACATGGACCCCACTCATCACCCACACATCTTTCTATTCACCTCACCCTTTCTTTGTGGCTACGCTCCTGACTCGTTGCTAATGCTACCTCTATGTGGTTCCCACCTTTTTTTAAGAACGATGATATTTGACAATATTTTTTGACAATTTTTTTTATAACGGAACACGTGTCATCATTTTATTGATTTACTTGAATTTATGTTTAAAAAATATTTCAAACGAACTAAACATAAACTGTCACGTATATGTTGTCAAAAAGTTGTTAAAAAAGTGTTGTTAAAAAAAGTTTTTTCTTCTTTTAATTCAGACCTTTCCACTTTTCAACTTGCCGGTGGCGTTGAAACTTTAGTGCTTCTATCATTCTCTGTTTCATCAAAATAAGTCAAATAAAACCTTCTCCTCTGTTAACGATTAATCGTAACACGATTTCACACAGTATAAAAATAAAATAATTATAAAAATGTAAAATTTTATACTTTTAAAAAAATAAAAAAAAAATAATATTAAATGAATATAAAGAAATTAAGTGTGTCATCCAATATTTTTCAATATAACACCTTCTTCTTAAATCAATCATTCAACCCTTAACAATCTAATCGCTCTTTCATTTCCATTTAATTACTATTTTAAACGTTAATCACAAGTTTTCCTACTTTTATTCACAATTTGCGCTTTACTTTATTCTTTTTTTTTTTCTCTTAATTAGCTTTTGATAGTTTAAGACGGAATGCACGTGTGTTTACTTCCTTCTGCCTTTAGTTATGAGAACCCATCTTACCAACCAAAAATAAATATAAAAACTCTCTAACTAACCACTCCACCATAAAATTAACAAGTACAATTGAATTGTGCATATTAAAAATTTAATTTAATTTAAATTTACATTTTTCATGAAATCAAGTTTTTATTAAAAATATTTCTTTTATTAAATATCCAAATTTATATATATTTTTTAATTGAGTAACTGTTATTGATTTTATACTATCAATTAAACTTACATTGTCATTACCTTACATCTAACAAAAAAAATTATAATTAAATTTTAAATTTATCATAAATTTCGTATTGGTAATTAAATTTTCAAAATTTTCATTTCTTTTATTGTCTAAATTTTTGGTGTCATGTTTGATACAACAAAACCACATAATCATGTGCCTTTATATTGATTAAAAGACTCGATTAAAAGAAATGTAAAGAGTTTTAATAATTGATGAAAGAAAAAATATTAATAAAAACTTAATTCAAAATATTTTAATTTATAAATGACTTAAAATTTTATTATATCATTTTTTTATAAAAATACTTAAGCAAACAACAAAAGTTACCTAACTTAGTGGACAATAAAATCAAACAATACATTAATTTACTTAAAGATGTAAGAACTTTAAATACTTATTAAAATATATTTCTTTATTAAAAATATTAAATTTATAATAGAGTAAGCCTTAAACATTATGAAGATTTTCTCATTTGATTATCTTTCTATTCAATTTATCATTTATATACAATGATAACCTTTTTCAGGTATATGATTTTAAATCAAAAGTATAATTGCAAAAAAAAAAAAAAAAATTGGTTCTCCAAGATTATTGCATGTTAGGTTACGTTTTTTTTAGGGTAAGTAGCCATGAATAAATATGTGCAAAATATTCTGCACTACGATAACTGAAATGTCTGTGGACATGAATTTTAACAGTTTCCCCTGAATAAAATTTTGAAAACTATATATGTTTATATGATTAAATTGTCAATAACTATATCATAAGCATATGCATCCAATGTCCTACATGACCATAACTTTCGTTACAATTAATGTGAGCATATTTTGCATCACAAGTAGATTTGAAAACTGTGAAAAAAAAAATAACTTTATAAATTTCATAGGAAGAGTCACGGTGGACAATACTATGTTGTAGTTTAGTCTTTCTTCTCTCGTCTTCAGATATATTAAAAATTTTATTTATCATAAGTAACTAATAAAAAAATATTTAAAATAGTATGGTATATGTGATTCGATCGATAGATAGTGCGATAAAGTAGTGTCAAGATGAACACGTTATATTAATCTAACAGTGATAAAGGATATTCATATCGTTTGGTATATTTGTTTTAAAATATAAACTATAAATTAAGCAAACAAAACGAGTTTATGAGGTGTCAAACTATGATTCGACCAATACCAGTATTATTGAACTAATATCAACTTAAATTTTATAATAAAATTTATAAATATACAAGTAAGTTACATATGTAAAGATTAGATTAATTGAGTTTTTACACTTAAATACACATTGAGTTTATTAATTAAAATCTGGCTTGGATGTGGGATTCCCTTTAACAGATATACTATTTGGATGAGATAAATGTGAATCAGGTTGAAAAAAATAACAAAAATAAAAGAAACGTTAGTTTTTGTTTTATTTTATTTGTTGTAATAAAATTGGAATCAAATAACATAAATATTTTTTTTATTATTACATGAAATCATCTTCTCCTCCTTGGATTTTACAAAAACGTAAATCCCACATTTATTTTTGGTTTAATACATCATTTGGTTCCTCTTTTTGGAGGTTTGGTTCAAAATGGTCATACTTTTGAAAAAAGTTTACTAAAGCCCCATATTTAGTTAAAAATTGTTCAATAAAGTCCATTTAAGTGATGTTGTTAAAATCATAACGGTGCAGATACCAGTGTGGGCAAACCTGAGTGAGCTGTGCAATTTGATGAACACGCGACACAGTGAAAAGGTTGCACTGTGTAAATATTTTAAAAAAATTAAAATGACGTAAGGTAGGTGATAGGTTTAAGTTTGGGTTAAAGAAAATTACCGTTATCTAAGAGTGATTTCGTCATTTCTGGGTTCAACATTGTGATGAAAGTGGTGTTCCAATCAGTGTTGTCACCGTTGCCGCAGAACGAAACGCGCCATCACCAAACCCTCAGGCCCATGCCACCGTCACCATCATCAACACAAACCTACGATTTGAAGTAGAGAAAAACAACTGAAAACCCAGAAATCAAACCCTAGCCACCATGAAACCCTAAATCGTGTCATCAGTAATCAAGGCAAAATCTACATCATGTGTTGTGCCTCACCACCATTAAGCAAGAACCGAATCGAAATCCCTAACCTGCAAACCAGAAATTTCAACCTAAATATGAACAAGAAAATCACAATCGCGACACCTAGAAACCCAATTCACACCTGCAGCAAATCATAAACATACATAATCATTACCCAAATCACAGAAACCCTAGTTCGCAAGCAGTATCCATGGGCACCAACCTGCAAATTGCACAAGTCAGAAACGCAGAAACGATGTGAAGGTGAAGCTCAATGTTTACGTTCAGGTATTTATATGTAATGTTAATTTTAGTTTCCCCTTTGGTCAAAAAATGTGCAATGTGGTCCCCTTTTCAATTTAAAACTTGTACTTTTGTTCCAAATGGATATCAACGAAAAACACATGATAGATATCTAACTTAGTTTCCACCTCCAGTCCACCATCTTTGTCCACCTCTACTCCACCATCCACCTCCTCTTCACCATTAGTTTCCATCTTCAGTCCATCATCTCTGTCCACCTCCACTCCACCATCCACTTCCTCTCCACCATCACTTTCCACCTTCACTCCACCCTCTATTTCCATCTCAAACCCTAACCCCTAAATCCAACAACAAGAACATCAAGTAAGTTGGCTTAGATTAGGACCATTTACCTCACTTATATACGATGTTCCACTTACACCTTCAAGGAATCAACAGCAGAATCACCAGCTTCACAAGAATGAAAAACCCAGAAATGGCGTTTTTTTACTTTAACCCAGCAGAATCAAATAAGGATTTTTTACTTTAACTCAGACTTAACCTATTTTACTTCATTTTATTTTTTTTCCTTAAATATTTACACATTAAAACGACTTTATAGAGCCATGTAAGTATTGAAGTAAACAGGTCATTGAAGTTTCGTCATGCTAGCATCTGTACCGTTATGATTTTAACAACGTCTACAAAAAGGACCATATTGAACATTTTTTAATGAAATAGGAGATCTTAGTGAACTTTTGTCAAAGATAGAATAATTTTGAACCAAACCCCAAAAAAAAAGACCAAATAATATAATAAATCTTTATTTTTTATTCCTGTTTTCGTCTTACAAAAGTTATTAACTATCTTTTTCTTAATGATAGATAAGTTTTCCTTTAAAACAAAACGCGGAAAGAACCACAATCTCTAGTACTATTGTTTGAGCATGCCACTTCCTTTTGTCGATTTTCTTTTTGTTTAAAATAAATTACATATAATAGAAATTCAAAAAAATTATAAAGTAATTATAATTTTAAATAATTAATAAAATACATTTAAATAGTGTGTATAATGTAAAGTAATAAGAAGCTTTTTTTTTTCTACAATTTTTTTACCCAATCCGCCTGAGATAATGACCTTTGAATATATACACTTTTTTTTAAGGTTTAATACCCAACTTTGTCTCTAGTTTGGTTGACAAATCTCAATTTAGTCTCTCTTTAGAAAAGTGTTTGAAATTGGTCATTACTTTTAAATTTTTGAGTCAAAATAGTCCCTTCCGTTAAATAATGACAAACGGTGTTAAATTCTTTTTCTCTCTCTTCTCATTTTCTATGCATTGCAGGTTTTTGTCAGCATTTGCAGTATTTAATGATTATTGTACTTTTTCCAATAAAATTTAATATGATTAAATAAAAAATTTAATTTTTT